>NC_028353.1:9955257-10027357 GCF_000741045.1 Vigna radiata var. radiata
TTCGAAAAAATTCTTTCTTTTTCCTTCCTTCTTCTCAGATAAAAGAAACTCCAGGAACCAATCCTTCTTTCTTCTTCTCAGACAGAAGAAACCCTAACATGGTTGTGTCTCCCATGTCACACCCTTCCTTCTTCCTTCTTCTTGGCAAAGAAGCCATTGACGATTTGTTTGAAAGCCTAGCCAAGGGCCACTATATATTCCAGGTGCTTCATCTATCATTTTCATTTTTCCTATGGTACGTAATAATGCCTCTAATTTAATTTGATATTTTTGTAGGAATTAAATATGAGACCCCGATTATGATGAGAAGGATAGTAGCTTGGTGTAGCTGATGTGCATATACGAGTGTATATATTTCTTGTTAGAAGGTATTTTTTTAATGCATGAAAGTGCAGATTTTTTTTTCATAGGAAGGAATCTTGTTTTCTAAATAAATAGTTGTTGGAATTAGTTTCTATAATTTTATTTTGATTTTAACATAACTGGTGTAGTTCACAATGTCTTGACATACTGTAAAGTTGAAATTTAAAGTTAGAATATAACATGTTACAATTTGGAGTTGAAAAATTTAGTTACACGTTAGAAATCTAAAATTTGGTTGAGTTATATGTTTGATAGTGGATTCTTTTTAATTCCACTTTGGTTTCAAATACAAAGATAGTAATGATATAACAATATTTTATATTAAATTAGTTATTTAAACGTTTTTTAATGTGTAAATTTTATGATAATATAAATAATTAATATTATTATTATTTTTTTAAATAATTAATTATCTACGGATATTATTTACGGATTTTTCCTTATGTAGTTTATATACAGATTTTTCTATATGTAATTTATATATGGATTTTTCCATATGTAATTTATATACGAATTTTTTCGTATATAATTTATCTACGTCTCTTTTATATACGGATTTTTGTCCATATATAATACCATTTTATATATGGATTTTTGAGGTTATATATAGATTTTGGTTTTATGTAATTGCGATTTTTTTTGTAATGTTTTAAACTCCGTAACGCATCCTTGAAGCTTCTCATCGATAATGAGCGACAGAACATGGACCGTGACCTTGACGTAACCATCTTCCTCTTTTTCCATGGGAAAGCAGCGTTGTAGCAGATATAGACAGAGGTAGAGCAAATGGGAGATGAATTCGATTGCTTAAGAAAGAAAGTGTGAAGAAGAGAGAGACTGAGAGAGAGAAAGAAAGAAAGTGTGTTTTCCGACAATGTTAAAGAGAGAAAGCAATATAATTAGAAGTGGAGAGAGAGTGCGTGTGGGAAAAAGGATAAACGTGAAAACGAAATGGTCTCATAAGCGAGTCGCGCCAGACATATGTAAGAACAACAACCACCATCATTTTCCCTGGTGTAATGGTACTTTTTCCGGTTGAAGGAGGAGGAAAGAGGTTTGGTGACGGAGGAAAGGAGAAAAGAAGTAGCATCTTGCTCACGTAGGATAAAAAAAAAAAAAAATGGATATGATGGTGGTCGTGAAAAAAAGAAAGAGTTTCTAATTTTACGAGGACGAAAAATTACAATTTACTTAAAACAATAATTAAAATGTTTGAAAAAAAAATAAATCTAAAATGTTACGTACTAAAACACATTTAGTCCATGAAAATAAGTTAAATAAATAGATTAAAGGAGAGTAAAATTAAATTGTTGACAATTTTATATAATTATCCTTAATGAATAAGTTAATAATTATATTAATAAAGAAAAAATAGAAGAAAAAAAATAAAAGTTCACACCAAAATAAATTATATTATTTAATTTCGAAATTACATTTACATTTTACGGATAAAAAGTTTTATTGTAATTAAACATATTTAATATAAATAAAAATACAAGTATTTAATATAATTAAATAATTGAAATTCAGGTTAAATATCATTAATTTTAATTTTAAAGTGTAAAAACTATAATATTTCTCTTTCTTTTCAGTTTTTTTTTTCATAATTACCTTTTACCCATATAACTTTTCCTAGTTTCTTTACAATGAATTTTTAAAAACCGGTTGATTTCCTTTCTGGTTTTCAATTTTTTGCCACTCTTTTAATGAATTGAATTTGATAGTTTTAGGTTTTAGAATTTTAAATATTTATTTTGTGATAGTTTTAGGTTTTAAGTATTTAGAATTTTAAACATTGGGTGTATTATTTAACATGTATTTTTGTGTTATTTAATGTGATGTGTGGTTTTGAAATTGTTTTTCTTTTTATGTTTCCGATTTTAATCTAAAAAAGAAAAAGATACATTTAAAGAAAACAAATATAATAAAAAAATAAAAAATATCTGTAAGGGAAATAAGATGAAGAAAAAGAAATCAGTTGAATAATTACATAAAAAGGATAATAAAATTAAAACTAGGATCAATTTTATAAAAATAGTAAATATTATTTTTAATAAATAAGTTAAAAATCATACTATTAGAGATTAAATAAGGAAAGTAAATGTGTGCATTTTATTTTATATTATGTAGGTAAAGATTATAAATATTTTACACTTGATTATAGATTATTTTCTTAAGCCACGTTCTTTTAAAATCACTCATGTAGTAAATATTTAACAAAGTTCGTCTTTCAAAATAAAACAAAATTATCAAACTCCTTATTATATAACGCTACTACAAAAGCTATAACTTGTTATAAACAAAACCTAAGTAATCTCCACCTACATGCTATTAATAATTCATCCACGTCATTCTTATTTCACCGTATTACTCTAATGGTTGCATGTTCTTTTATTTTGTTAATATTCATATCAAACCTCTAAAGTAATATATATATATATATATATATATATATATATATATATATATATATCAAATGTAGATACTGAACTACTAAACATATGAGTTTAAGCTTAATTGTAATGATGTTTGTGGCTTAAGAAAACAATTAAAATTACATCATAATTACTCTAGGCTAAGCAAGCTTAACCTTAACCATGGAGTTTTTATGAGTTAGGCTACCGAAAAACAAATGCATTTGTTGATATGAGTAGCCAAATCAATTCCTTTAAGCTATCCTTCAACATCCCTCTCATTCTGGTGTATGTTCGATTCATTCATGTACCCCTTTCACTAGAAGCCTGCCAGGAATCGCTCATTGTCTGTGCCTTCTGCACCATGCCTCTTGCACCGGCGATCACTCTCCGCCCTCGTCAATGCCCGAGTGTCACACTTATGTCCCCTAATATTATTCAATGTAAATTAAGTAATAAAATATTTATTTCCTTAAGGTTTGTAAAAAAAACATGAAATATAACACACAAAAAATCATATTATTATTTATTTTTATATTTCTAACTTATTTTACACACAAAAAACATTACATAAATTATTTTAACCAAATAAATACATATTTATTAAAATTAATTTTACAAAAAAACCATAGTTACAATATTTTATTATGATAATTTGGTATTATCGTAATTACAACATATTCAAAGCATTTTATTTATTATAATCGCCCTTCAAATTTTTTATCCCCAATTAATTTATAAATATTAAAGTAAATATATTATTAAAACTTTTATTCACGTGAATTTATAAAAAATAATTTTTTTATAAAACAGTTTATTATAAATAAATATACACGTCTATAAAACTAAAACAAAAAAATTGTTGCTAAAAAAATCATTTGTCAAAAAACAATATTTCAACTACAAACAACCTACGTAATTAAAAAAAAAAAGTATGATAAAAATTAATCTTTTGAAAAAATAAATTGTACTTAACATGGTATAATTTGAAAAAAAAAAGTCTTAATGGTCTATTCA
Source organism: Vigna radiata var. radiata (assembly GCF_000741045.1). NCBI lineage: Eukaryota > Viridiplantae > Streptophyta > Magnoliopsida > Fabales > Fabaceae > Vigna > Vigna radiata. Next base: position 9,959,052 of record NC_028353.1, read on the forward strand.
CATTAATAAAATTCAAAAGTGATATATATCAGAAAGAAAAGTAAAAAACACGTGTGAATCTAATTCTAACAAGTAACTATCTTTTATGACGATAAAGGTTAATACTAGTTTTAATTACTTCAGTCAAACTTGTTTAATTGTAAATAAGTTGTAGCTCCGTATATAACAATTGTTTCACATTATATACCGTTCTTATACATTATATACAGAAACTGTTATTAGGTAATTTTCCCTACGCGTGTAGATTACAAACAAATATTATATATGAATTATGTAACATCCCAATTATATAGAAATATATATAATATAGAGTGCTGCATATATAATACGAGAAAACAGTTACGAGTAATTATTATATGAAGTACATTATAATACAGTCATCCAAAAGAGAGGCGGAATTAAAACCTTGCTTGCAATAAGGTTAACTTAAAATATAAGCAAGCTAGATACAAAAAGAACTAAGTTATATACATGTATGATCCTATCTGGCCTATACTACTTTGTAGTATCTGGAACATCGACTTCATCCAAAACCTGCTCCAGTGGCACCTCTCCTACCTCTGCTCACATCTAATTTGGATGTTCATTGCAAAAGAAAAACAAACACATACAGAACAAACAACCAAGCAACAAGGGTAAGTTAGATTTTTAAAGAGTGTACAAGTTATATAAGACTGGCTAGAATAAAATGAACATGCAAGCAAACAAATCATAGAAGAATAGTTTTATTAGGTTATGTTAGAATTAGACTCGTCCGGACCTAGAATGAATATCGAGCTATGACAGGTTATGCACTTGTGGTGGCCTCTACTGCTTTGCAAAGCCAATTGCTATGGGTTCCACCCTATCACCACAAGGTCAGTCCGTTATCACTCATCTTGGCCCATTTAAAATGGAGACAACCAAGACTAGGACCTCCTACTACTCTCACCACATGACATATTCTTCTTTAAGTGAGATGGAATAGCCATTAGAGTGTTAAGGAAAACCCCCAAGACTGAGCTACCTATATTAATTCCAGAAACTTAATTTTAATCTCACCAAGAGATGTAAATTAATTCATTAAGTCATATTACACCACATGGAACACAATCATTCTTTAGTTATGTCATAAAAACAACTTATACATACTCAAACATTACATATTTTTAGAAAAACATCACTTATTAAAGCAAATATGTTTATAATCTTTAATTACAATTACTTAATTAATTCAAATAGGAAGGGTCAAAAACCACCAGAACGACCTAAAGAACGTCCAAAAATGATACCCGGAATCCCTAAAACCACTCAAAACTGTCCCGGATCATTTCCTGACAACAATAATCGATTATTACATATGATAATCAATTTTTTACGTATGATAATCGATTATTACATGTGATAATCGATTATTTACGAGAACTTTGAAGAAAATATGATATTCTGACTAGAATAATCGATTGTCAAGTGGGATAATCGATTATTCTTATCAGTATTTGACAGCAACCTTATTTTTTTCTGGTTTTCGATGTATCTAAGACACTTTAATGAGTTTCTAACACTCCCAACTTGATCTATGTGACTAATTAGACTTGCCTAACTGGTTCTAAGCATTCTTAATCCCATAATTTAGTGTTTATGCAATTAATTTCCCTTCTATGACTTCCATTTGATGAACTTAGGGTGCTAAATCTGAATTTATCAATTAGAAGTTGTTTTGAACCATTTTATCACTTCCTACAAATCACATATGACTTACCTAAGTTGTCTAAACTGACTAAGACCATCTGTAATACCTAACTCTCCATATGACTATATTAGTTCCTCTAATATGACCTTAACTCAAATAATGTACCTAATTACTATCTAGTAGCTTGTTCAACAGAAATTACTACACCTAATTACTCAATATCATCATCAAACCCTACCCATACTGGTTCATAAGTAAAATTCCACAATCCCATTATTTATCAGGCAATTATCAATCAAAATAACATACCCAAATTCCAAAGTTCAGTACAATTAACATCCACACACACATTTCATACATGCAGTATATCATCAATTCAAACAACAATTTATTGAATACACTTTCAAATTTACCAAATAGAAATCAAGACCTAGCTTCCCTTACCTAGGATTTTCATAGAAAAGATCAAGGTTTGCCTCTAGACTTCCCAACACTTTCAGAATTTTGCCCCAACCCTAAAGATCACAAAAGAGTGATCAAAATAGTTTTCAAAACTAAAATCGAGAGAGAATTGAAAGGGATAATGCTAATAATATGTGCAGTCAGCAGATTGCATGTTCTAGGGTCCAAGGTAACTGAGGAAAAATGAAAGAATACTTACTCCCTCAAAAGCAGCAGAATGATCGGTGCAAACTAGAACCCTTGGCTTCAAAATGGTTCAGGCAACTACAGGATGATGATTAAATGGTTCAGTATGGAGAATTTGGAAAAAGAAATGTGAAGAAGAAGAAGTTAGAGCTGCTGGAAGAGGACTACCAGTGTTCAGAAAGTGAGACAGCTTTGGAATTTTCAATATAAAAATCATTTTTCCCATTTTAAATTTCCAGCTCATCACCTTGTCCACTTGTCCCCTTTTTAAGGCTGTTCTAATTTTCTAGTCCTTTCCAAATTATTCGTATATACATTATATACAAAAATTATATGTAAAATTCGTATGTATGTAACGTCCTTTTTACTATCCATATATAATATTCGTGTATAATAATTACATTATATACGGATCAGGATTCATATGAATCGAATACTTCTTGTAATGAAAAGAAAATTATTCTAAAAGCGAAATAGTAATGAAAAATTATCCTCAAAATATAAGACTACTTAATAATTAGAAGAAGACGTGTGATTATTTCTAAAGACAATTTTTAGGAAGTGAAATTGAAAGAAGAAAAAAAAGTAAAAATGATATTGTTTGGATTGTAAAAAATGGATAAGAAATAAAGAGATTAAGACAAAAAAATTTGTGTTTGTTTGATAGATTGAAAAAATATTTTAATTGTTATAGTTAATAAATTATCATTTTATTTATAAACATGAAAGTAAATTAAAATAAAATGTAATGACTGTGAATTATGTTAAAATGAAATTTCACTAGTTATTTAAAATAAAAAAGAATTCAAAATAATAAAATTATATTCAAATAAAATAAGAACGGTAGAAATTAAAGTAGGCGAGTGATTAATTTAAATAAAATATTATTATTATTATTATTATTATTATTATGAAATATGAGTTCTTATTTAAATTTTAGAAACTAAAATTAATAAAATTATATAAACTATGAAACTGAAAATACATGACTTGAATAAAAAGAAAGAAAAACAAAAAAATATTTTTGTAATTAAACATAAGGTGACTTCCCTTTCTCTTACAATATCTTCACTCATGTGATACAATAAAACTCACATACCTCAAATTTATCTATTCAAATTCCTCTAAATCAGTTAATCATCAAATCTTAAATATATTAAACACAACGCAAAAATTAAATCTTATATAATATCTCAAAATATCTCAGTTCCTTAAAAAATAATAATATAGAAATATGTATACTTTTGAATACATTTTATTTTGCAAAATTTATCAAGTGAAAAGATAACTTGCCACACAAGTGAGACAATGTCATACTCCACTAGATGCATATTTTTCTAATTCATTTTTATTTAAATAAACTATGCCTACTCAACTTAGTTTTATATAATTATTTTATATTAAATATTAATTTTTTTTATTACATAATAGGTTGAATAGAGCTTGTATTTAATACTTTTTTTCACTCTATATATATATTAGATGTGTAATATTCTTAATATTTTTTATATGTGTAATTTTTAATTTTAATTTTTTTTTATAAAAGATTGATATTAAATCGATTTATAAATATACAAATGTTTTTTACAAGTTTACAATGATATCTAATTATTTATTATTTATATTTAAGTCAAGATGTATAGTAATTTAAACCATGGAACAAAATGATTGTGATGAATTAGTAATTTTGAAAGAAGAAGTGGGTGTGGGAAGGAGTAGGGGGTGTGAAAAGGAAAGTGGGATAGCGTGTAATAAGGAGTTAGCGGTGGCATGGCAGTAGTAGAATCATATAAATACGATATCGGGGTTTCGTTTGGTTGTTGTGTTCTGGATTTTTGTTACCTTACATCTCTCTTACCTCATTTAACTATTTTCTCTTTCTTTCTTCTCTAAAACCTCAAACCGTAACACAGCACATAGCTTTCGTATTTGTAACGTAACTCCTTATTCCTCTCTCTCTCTCTCTCTCTCTCTCTCTCTCTCTCCCTAATTCCGCCATCACTGTGCCCAATTCCATTTCTCCTCGCCCCAATTCGGGGAATTAGGGTTTCGCCCCACTCATCGATGCGCCACCGTCGCTAGGGTTTTGCGATGGCGGAATTGGAGGAGGACCGGATGGGGGATTTCAAGCCCTTCTCGGAGGGCTCTTCGTGTTCGCGCTCGATCAGCGAAACGGTGAATGGGTCGCACCAATTCACGATAAAGGGGTACTCTCTCGCAAAAGGGATGGGTGCTGGGAAGTACATCATGAGCGACACATTTAGCGTAGGTGGTTACGATTGGGCAATTTACTTCTACCCTGATGGGAAGAACCCTGAGGACAATTCCATGTACGTATCGGTCTTCATAGCTCTCGCTAGCGACGGAACCGACGTTAGGGCTCTGTTCAAGTTGACGCTGGTGGATCAGAGTGAGAAGGGGAACGATAAGGTTCATAGCCATTTCGATAGGCCCCTTGATGGTGGACCGTACACCTTGAAGTATAGAGGCAGCATGTGGTTGGTATCATCAATTCACTCCCTCAATTTTGAAATTGGAATAATGGTTGGCTGTGGGGAATGGTGATGTTTAGAAACTTTGGGGTTTAGGGTTTTGAATCGAGTGAGGTTGGCATGTCAAATGATGAGAGTTTAGTAGCCTTATAACTTACTTGTTTTATGTCTGTACGTATCATGTTTAATAGTAATTTCGATCGTCAACTACTTAAATTTTAATCAATGGTTATAAATGCACTGACAGTCTAAAGTGCACCGCTACTTTGTAGTTGGAGCTCGAATCATGTACTTCCATTGTTTTTTTTTTTGTCATTTTAGTTCCTGAAAGGAGTAAATTGAAGCATAGTAGGAGTGATTTTACATGAACAAAATGCATGACTATATCGGTGGCGTTCATTAAATCCAGGGATTGAGTTACTTATTTTTTACACCTAAATATAGCTCTGTTTGTGATATGATTTTCAAGTTTTTGACCATTGGACAGAAGGTTTTTATCTCTAGTCTTGTTGGTTCCTGCTATTAACTTTTGACCACATTCTCAGGAGCGGTCCTTACATGTTGAAGTATAATGGCAGTTTATAATACCTTCAATTTGTTCAGCATTCTTTGCCTTTTGTTTTGTTATTGTATTCAGTTTAGTGGGGGTTTAGGGGTTTAAATTTTGTGCTATCATACAAGATGTTTTTGAGTGAGAATATTGTCTGAAAGCAGCAATGCATTTAAAATTAGTTAATGTAATTCTAGTTACCTATATCTGTCTTTCTTCATTTTTTGGGGATGGTGGATAAAATGTTATTTTGTATGTTTTTTGGTGTTTCCTGCAATTAAAACGTTTCTGTGCTCATTTCAGGGGTTACAAGCGTTTCTTCAGAAGAACTCTACTGGAAACTTCGGAGTATCTAAAAGATGATTGCCTTGTCATGCATTGCACTGTTGGTGTTGTCAAAACTCGTTTTGAGGGATCTAAACAGGGTGTTATTGTGCCACAGTCAGACATGGGCCGAAATTTTAAGGACTTGCTGAACTCAGAGGTTTGTTGCGACATAGTTTTCAAGGTTAAAAGCGAGAGCTTCAAAGCTCATAAGTTAATACTTGCGGCACGATCTCCTGTGTTTAGAGCACAATTTTTTGGACTTGTTGGGGATCCTAGCTTAGAGGAAGTAGTGGTAGAGGATATTGAGCCTTTTATCTTCAAGGTAGTCTTCAATTTCAATTAATTCTTATTTGTAATATCTGAAGAGTGAAATACATTTGTGATATATGATCAGCGAACTTGAATTAATTTTTTTGTCAATATTTTCGGAGTTTTTCGGTTATTTGCGTTTGTTTTATTGGTAAAGTAGTCTGATGGAACTTGTTGTATCTTTGTGGTGGAACAAAATAAGTTGTTGAATGGATAAATTGATTTTGTCTTTTAAATTGCATTCTCTCAGAACATTTTTTAGATCCATGAAATTGCGTTAATTGTTTGCAAAATAAGCTATGTCCAAGATAATAAGTACAATTTGTAAAGTTTTTGTATTTTGTAAATATTTTGTGAAGCATCTGAAATTTTGTAGTTTAATATTATTTTCGAACTGTTCTTTTCCTCCTTAGCTTCACAGTTCTCTTTTTATTGTGTTAAATGATTTTTGGTCGTTCCAAAACATAGTGAATTATCTTTAAATCACTTTTCGACGAACTTGAACAAAAATGAATTTTGACTATAATCAATTATAACAATAATTGGCTATTTTAATAATCAAACTTTTGCAGTTGTCCTAAACACATCCCCAGTTGGGAGAATGTTGTATGTGAAAATATGTCCAGTTTGCATGAGTAGTTTGTTCAGTTAGCTGATTATGTCAATTATAATCTCATTCTTTTTGTTATATGCTACCTGTCAATTATAGTTACAGAATTGTGTTTGTTTTTGAGATATCTTTATTTCCTTCCACCAGCCATAGTCTTCTTTATGTTATATGCTACCTGTCATTTTCTAACTGAAGTTATTTTTCTTTCAAATTTGTTTGTTGAGCAAATTGATTAAATGGAAATTCTTTAACCCGTGTTTTTTTTTTCAGGCAATGCTTCTCTTCATTTATTCCGACAAACTTCCTGACATCTATGAAGTAATGGACTCAATGAATGTCTGCTCATATGCTGTCATGGTGCAGCATCTCCTGGCTGCTGCTGATCTGTATAATCTTGATCGGCTCAAACTTCTTTGTGAATCAAAATTGTGTGAAGAAATCAATACTGACAATGTAGCCACCACACTTGCCCTGGCAGAGCAACACCACTGTCCACAGCTGAAGGCAATCTGTTTGAAATTTATTGCAAATCCAGCAAATTTAGGAGGTATGTATCATTTTCAACTTAAGATTCTTTTGGCAATTAGTGTAATATGTATTGAGTTCTGAATGTTTACTGGCACTTTTCAAATTAAATACGTTTTACTGCATCTTTCTGTCTTGAAGTAGATAAGGATAGATGTTTGAATATGCTATGTGGTCAAATATCGTTATGAGCAATGTGAATCTGTTAGAACTTTATTTGATACAGGTGTGTCTATGTTCTGTTTGGGTTTCTTGGTTTCAAGACACTATTTTTCTTTTTAAAATTTTTCCTATGCATTTCTTCTAATTGGATATAATCAATAGTTAAATGAAAATTAAACACGTACTCTTAATTATATGGAAGTTGCATTGAACTTAGAAGTGCTTGACATCATGGACATTTTTTGAGGCCTCTGGTTTGTCCATGTTAATCTCAAGAGTAAGCACACCAAAGTATGTATTTATTACTGGAAACAGTCAGGGGTTGAGCATAATATGCTCGATAGCGTGGCTTTGCAATTTTGCATAGCAGAGTGGCCCCTGTGGGGAACAATTCCGTGTTGCTGCTGTAGTGGCCCGAATAGATTTTTTGGTGGCAGGAATAATGCTACTTTTTGTTTTTTCCTAAAGTGTGTTGCTTGTCCCCTCACTTGGTACTACTCTCTCTCCAACTCCTAAAGGCATTTCTTCTGGCCATCTCTGGTGTGTTTATCTTCTGTGGCTGCTGTGTGAAATGAACTAGGGTTTTTTTTCTTTCTAAAGACAGAGGGTTGTCGGGCTTGATTCTAAATTGGGCCCTTTTATCCAAACAGCCCTATAATTGGGGAAAGGGTCCTTTTGCCGTTTTTTTAATTATATGCTTTTGTTAACATCACTCCAAAATGTTTAAGAATATTTAAAAAAATATAAAAAAAAAACATTAATACTCAATTGTGGATTATATAATAGAGATAAATATGCAACTTATAATAACATAAATATATAGAAAAAATGTAATTAATTAATAAAATGATGGTAACTTATACATACATTTTGGTCTGGTGCTTTATTTATATCGTATGTACACTTAACCCTCAATGACGTCATCAACCTAGTCCCTAAACAGGGGTTGAACCAAAATTCCAGGTTTTCTACTATGGATGTGTATGTTCTTGATCACTTGTTGTGGATTAAATGTGGTTCTGTACTGCATTTTGTCTAAAAGAGAAAAAGTTGAATATTTGAGTGCAAATGACACTCAAAGGGATTTAGATTTAATAACACCTCTGTACATCTCATTTGGTAGCTGGTTTACAATTTTTTTAATCATATATCAATAGAAAATATATATCTAATAATTTATACTGGTTCATGCTGTTCAATCACTGGTCCACTGGATCAGCCAAGTCCCACCAATCCAATGCCTTGTCCAGGTCAATTACCGGATAGCTTTTGATAATATTGAATGTTGTGGTGGAGCAGAGCGGCCCCTTGGCCGGATATGAGCATCCACAGAAAAATTCAGAACAGTGGCACACATAATGCACACACACTTATGATTCAGTCCCACTGAGTCTCCTCTGTTTGTTGTACTTTCTCATGTTTCCAAGGGCTCAGGAAAAAGTAAAATAGAAAAATTAGGGGTTTTGATGGATAATTTTTATCTGGTATATTATTAAAGTGGTAATTTATTGTAATATCATTTTATTAGTTTTATTATCTTGAACATACTTGTGATTCCAGAAACTATTGGAATTGAGCTTCTTGGGATAATAACGAAGGGAAATAAGGATGTTTGTCAGTTATAGGGTTATCACTGAAGCGTTGACAACTATGCCACGATTTATTAAGAAATATGATATTTTATCTGTATGGAAACGGCTTCTTTGCATGTGCAAGGGTAATAAGGCTGCATGTAGTGACCTTGATTAGCTTTTATTTTAAGAACTGCATTTGTTTTGGATAGTAGACATCATTAACACTTTGATGTGGCTTGTGTTATCAAGTAGGAATGTATTTTAGTGGGTTATGGTTTATGTTGTGTCCTTCTAATAATAACGCAAGAGGTTTGTTACTTTGTTTGGTAATTGTGAATTCCTTCTTTCCCTATTCGTAATATATATATAGTGGCATTATAAAATATCTATAACTTCTCTTATTCTTTCTTTTCTTTAAGCTCTGTTTTAAATTTTATTTTTATTTCTGTTAATATTTTAGAAGAATTTTTTCCACATGCTCCATTGTTATATCTGTTTAAGATAGAGGAAAAGAAAGATATGAATATAAGGGAACAGTAGAAGTAAACCTGGGTAGTTAGTTACATTAAAAAGGGATATGATGTTCTGGTCTGCCCTCACGCACGTGTGCATGTACATGAAATACAACATTTTTAGCTCTATTGTTCATGAAACGTTTTATCCCTTTAATATTCTAAAAGAAATTTCCTTAACCTTTGGTGCTCTCTTGTACTCTGTAGTTTGTTAAGTCATTCTGTTTATTTGTTACCCAGTTATTTTTCACATTTGTTTACATTTTACACTTAATTTAAATTTTTAACCCCCCTCCCCTCTCTGTCTACTCACATGGACAATTTTGTTTCTGTTCCTTGTCACTCACATTTCTTAGCTGTTTCTTTTTTTTACCTCGTATCTTATGACTAATCAGATGTCCTTACATTTTGCTTCTTTTTTACTATCTGTTAATTGATGTTAGGATAAATGGAACTGGTGGTGGGTCCATTTTCCATATTTTGTAATTTTGTTTATTGACTCGATTTCAAGTAGTTGGTTTGTGAAATGAATTGTCATAGTGTGATTCAATTTGTTGTACTACTGAAAATAATCCACCACTCTTGAGCTTTTCATTTCTCGTTTCCAGATGGAGCATTTCCAGAAGGTAATCCCTATTTCTAATGCATGAAATAATCATGTTTTTGTACAAAATTGGTGGATTTTGAAAATCATTTTAAATTCAATCTTTGAATTTCTATTACTTAATTGTTCATTGATGGGGCAATTTGAGGTTTCTGCCATTCTCTGCTTGCCGCATCTTACACAGCCCGCTAAAATTTGAGCACAGATTTGCTGGTTTTATGTCTGGGTTTCTGCTCGGAATAAATGTTTATTGGCGTTGTTTTCAACAAATCAATACATTCCAGGATTTTGTTACATGTCGCTTTAATTTGGTTCACTTTATATATACTCTTCGTGAGTGTTAATGGCTTTTGGAGCCCCTATTAATTTCAACCTTTGAACACTCTGATATATATGATTACACCTTGTGCAGCTGTGATGCAGTCGGAAGCTTTTGTGCATTTGAAAGAGAGCTGCCCCGCAATGTTGTTGGAACTTCTGGAGACGTTTGCCTCAGTGGACGATAACTCAAGCCTGACATTGAGCAGAAAGAGAAGTGGCAGTAGCATATATGGTCAAGATTTGGCAGACGGGGCGGCTGCTGAATCAGTTAATCCAAGTGGCAGGCGATTAAGGAGGCGAACATAAAGCATAGTTTACAATCTGAATCTGCAAACCATTAAAGTGTGATATAGATAACCCTAGTTATGGAACTCCCTGTCAATATAAGTGATTCACCATTTTGAATTCAACCGATCCCTGAGATTTATATGTGAAGTTTTCTGGCCTTCCGTCCTTGTCTCACGGGGCTATTTTGAACGTCATTTTCTGTGGTAGTTTGACATTAGAACAGTTCTAATGTAGGGTATATCGTGCTTGATGACTATAATAAGAAGTAAATAGCTAATATATTTGTTTGTTTTATCACATGATGCCTTGGAGGAAAACATTTCCTTTATGAGCGAAAAAATAGATGAATGAAAGAAGTTGTTTCTCTTGGAATGCCAGGATTTTGAGTGAAGGTTCCGTTCCAGGCGTGTATGATTCAATCTGGTAGGTCTTTACTGCCATATCTAAAACCCAGTCAGATTCAGATCTATCTCCTCTCTTCTCAGAATCAATAAAAACAAACAGGATAGAGAAACAAATGTGTCCTTGTAATTAGTATTAACAACACTTTTTATAACAATTTGCTTACTTGTTTTAACTTAGCTTTAAATATTAATTTAATTTTTATTTTTGTTGAGTTTATTTGATTTTTAACATGAGTAATTTAAATTTTTTTAGTGTTGTTTACATAATGAACAAATTAACAGTGATTTTTTGTTTTTGTTTTTTAAATTTTATATATTTTTAATTTTAAGAAAGTTTGTGTTAATTTAGTTTTGTGATAAGTGTGGAGGTCAGTCTTTTATACTTAATTTGATTTATATTTAATTTGATTTTTATATTTGTTATTTTTATTCAGTTTAGTTTTAATATTTTTAAAATAAAATAATTATTTTAAAATTAAAATTAAATTTTTATATAATTGTTATATTGATATTTTTATTAAAATTTATATTTTTATTAAATATTTTTAACTTAAGATAAGGATTGTTTTAAATTTAGAATGAAAATTTTGGAAGTGGAACGTAATAATTTTGCTTTAATAATTTAAGAGATTAAAAATGATGTCTTTTTTTAAATTTAAAATTAATGATGTTATCATCATTCTTAAAGTTTTTTAATTTTAAACTAAATGTAATCTCAAATATAAAATATTTAATAGAAACATAAATTTTAATAAAAATATTAATATAATATTTAAATTAAATTTAAATTTTATCTTAATTGAAAAAAATAAAATATTTTTATTTCAAAAATGAAAAAAATATAATTAAATTAAATATGAAATATTGATTTTGATATATATTATAGGTTCATACGATATTAACCAAACAAAAATATAATAATTTGATACGTGACTAACACGTTATCCGTTAATTATTTGAACAATTTTAGAAAAGTAATTAAATTAAAAAAAGTAAATTAAATAAATTTAACAAAAATAGAGAACAAGTCTTTTAATATATTATAAAATGATAAAGGAGGGATATTAATTGAAGAGTCTATTGTATGTTAATTATTTATGATATTAATTTTAAACTACAGGTATCGTATTCCTTGGTTTCGTCCATCTGTTCTGTTTTCTGTTTCTCATTTAGCAGCGAAATGAATATATCTATACTTTTTTGCCCAACTAATAATCCAAACAAATAACATAAAGAACAAATAAAAAAAGATATAGTGTACATAAATTAATAGATAGTTTCTTAAGTAAGTTTAAATAATTCTGCAGCAAAATTTAATTTTTCTATCACTTTTAATAATATCTTATTTTTAATTATTTTTTTTTAAGTTTAAATTCAAAATCTCGTTTAAAACATTCAGGTCTAATACTATTTAATTAATAAGTTTAACAAGTAATAAGTGATGAGATAAAAAAAAGAAGAAAAATGCAAAACTCAAATAAAAAAGGACATCAAAAAGAAAACGAACGAATGTTTTTATTCTTATAAAAGAATTTAGTTACTTTAAAAATGATAAATATTTTAATAATCATTCTGAAAGTTTTATGTTACTAAAAACGTAAATAAATTCAATATTTTATTCTCAAATATTGTGATGATTCATGTTTTTTTTCGGATTGAATTGGTTTTGAATGTAAAAAGTGGTTAAATCCAAACATTAGACCATTAGTTTTTATCATGGTTAATTTATAATTTAGTCCTTTAATTTCATTCAAAATTTTAAAAAATATTTAGTTATTGGTTTTTCCTATTTAAATCTTTAGTTATTTAAAAAACATTAAATTTAGTTCTATAATTTTTTAAAACATCAAATTTAGTCATTTAGTTTTTTTTTTAAAAGACTTTCAATTTGTTTTTTTAACTGCTCACTAGTCTCTTATTTTTTAATAAAATATCTGTTATTTCTCTTTTCCATTTTCCAGATCTTAGGTTTATTCCTCTAAATTAACATTCATAGCCAAACAAAAATCAATGAGTGGCCATATTGAAAAAATGACCAAATTTAATGTTTTCTTTAAAATAAATTGAAAGACTAACTTGGAAAAACTAATAACTAAAGTCTTTTTGAAATTACAAATAAAATTAGAAGACCAAATTAAAATTTAAACCCATTTTTAAAAAATCTATTCAATCTAATTTAGTAATATACAATTTAAATATATTATTTTATTTTAATAGGTGCACCCTCTAATCCTTATCATTTAGACTCGATAGTTTGATTTTATTAAAGATTTTATTTAGAGTCGTCAAAATGGATCATAACCTGCGAGCCAATCCCGCCCGTCACGGGTTCGGGCCGGGTTGGGTTTGAAAAATACAATTCACTCATATGCGAATCAGATTTCAACCCGGCTCATTTAGATCCGACTCATGCGGGTTGAACCCGTGGTGAGCCGGGTTGACCCACCTACCTAATTTTATTTTTTAATTTATTATTTTATTTATGAAATCCTAAAAAATCAAATACTTTCTTCACTCACTGTATATACCAAAAAAGCAACTGCTCTCACAAATCACTCTCACGGTACTTGTTATCATTTGACGGTGCTCTCACCTTCACTTCACTGAAATTATTCAAAAAGCAGGTAAAATACCCTTCCTTTTTTCTTCTCTTTTCTCCACATTTTTGTTTTCTCACTTCTCTTTCTGTTTTTTTTCAAAAACCCTATAATGACAAAATTTGGGGTTTGCGAATTTGCTTTTATCCTCGGAGATTTGAAGACATGGAATGATTTTTTCATATTCTGCATGCTTGTATCAGATTTTTTGTTCATTTTATTTAAATAATTTGAGTATACATTATTTGAACAAGCTCTTTTTGATATCTTTGAATTTGGGAAATTATGTTACAAATTAAACTATTAATTTTTTGTTGATGTTATTGAGTACTGATTCTTTTTTTTTTTTACTAATATTTTTTTATTGATTGTCGGATTTGGAGACAACAAGAACAAGGGTCAAGGGTTACAAAAAAACTTATTTGTATGTTTTTTGTGTTTGTTTTTGAATGACATTTGAATTATATTGTACTTTTTATTATTATTTTGAATTGTCTTTAACATAATTTCTTGGGAATGAAAATTGTTTAAATTTAAATTACAGAAAGTTTCTAATTTTTTTATTTTAAAAAAATGTACTTAAATGTACTTTTTATTGTATTTTTTTATTTTATCATTGTGAGCCAACCCGTTTATGTAACGCCCCGGCAACTTACAGGGATTGTTGACTGCCCCCACAAATCACCACGAGACTTTTCAGTGTGCTTTGTCCTCACTCGCACACTTTCCGGGAAAACTTCCCGGAAGGTCACCCATCCTAGAATTACTCCAGGCTAAGCACGCTTAACCATGGAGTTCTTAAGGGTTAGGCTACCGAAAAGTAAATGCATTTTTGGTAGGTCGGGTCGAGTTCAAGTTTTTCTGACTCACTAATAAATGAACCAGGTTGGCTTGACTCACTAAGTGACCAACTCGTGGTGGACCGGACCGAGTCGAGCCGGATTATCCGTTTTCACAACTCTAATTTCATTTTATTATATATAAGATTGGTTTACAATATAATATTATCTTATTGAATATATCTAGTTATATTGAATTAAGAGTAAATTGTACAATTTTAATATAATATCAAAGTTATTTAAAATTTATTTTAGTCAAGAATTAAGGTTTTTTTATTCCTTTTTCATTTTCCACACTCAATATATTTCATATATAATGGATATAAACTTCAAACAAATTACAAATTTAACGAGGTCAAATATAAGTTTTGTTAAGATTCTAAGTAGGACATATTATTAAAATGACTGTAAGTAAATCCTACGTGAGATTTAAATATATTATTAGTAACACATTATTTTTATATATAAAAATATTACTTTTAATTTTAGTATATTTGGTCCTCTCAAACTTAATATAAATAAAAATTTTAACACTCTCAAACTATTGATTGAAGATTCACTAATACTTATTATCAACTTGTTCTCAAACTTTTATAGATTGTTATGTTTGTTTTTAATGTTTTTAACATATTTTATTATGTTCAAGTGATAAATATATTAAAAATCTTATATCAATTATACAAAATAATAATAATATAGTCTACTTCTACCTGAGAAATCATGGTTAACAGAGTTGACTTTCCAACATGGTACTGGAAGTGGACTGCAAAATTACTTAGCTAAAAATAAACCTCGTATTTTATAATATTTATAAAAAAAATATACCTCGTGTTTTATAATATTTATAAATAAAAAGATATCCCTCCTGTTTTAAATCGAATGAGATTCATTTTATCAACTTTTTTAATGAAAATATTACCTAGATAAAATTCGTGAAAAATAAAAGTAATGTTTTGAAATATATAATTATTTTTTTATAAAAAATAATTTAATAATTGAAAAATTACATTTATCTCTCGTAGATGTTTTAAAATTATGTTTATGTATTTCTTTAGTTTTCAAAATTAATTGATATATGTTATATTATCAATAAAAATAAAAAAACATTCATATGCTTTGTTTCATTTACACATATACTTTTATTTATTTTTAAATATATTTATATGTGCATTAGAATCTCAGAAGCCCGACCGAATAAAATATCATTGTAAAATATTTAACTATAGTAACAAAATCATTAAAACACTGAAAATATAAAATACCAGGAACATCAAAACAAATGTTCTATCAATTCCTTATTCATAAAACCAAGTTTAATATACTCCATTCTCAGAGAGAAAAAAAAATGTTCAGCAACTTTTCCTCACCACACGATTCAAAGATTGTCAAAACAAACATCCAACGCTTTTAGCCGCTCCGCATTTCGCGCCTTATGTAACATTTGTCTGCGACTCTATAGAACTGAATGGACGATCCATAATCACTTGCCCATCACGTTATCCTTGGCCCACCCGCACTCAATTATCAGCTTTCTTCCCTATCTCGGAATACAGACCGTAAGATGGATTCACAGCCAGACGATCATGGGCCCATCATGCAACTGGGCCCATGTTTTAAACTGTTAATAGGCACGGTGTTTTCTAGTAGAGGTGGCTTGTTAACACCCACGTTGTGTTTGGATGATGCATTAAAGGTAACGAATCTCGTGTCTTTTTTTTTTTAAATATAAAATACAAATTTTGCATTACCTAACCACATGATAATGTTTTTCATCTTATTCATGTAAACTAAAATGTTGGCATTCCAAAAATCTTAACCCAACGTCAAAAATCTCGGAACCAACACACATGGAGAGTTTGAAACCCTATCCAAAACATATTCTGCCTAATTTTTCCAATAGTAAAAGATGGAAATACAAAAAAGTGTGTGAACAAAATTTGGAATACGTAAAAGCCCTAATTTTCAAATTTTCAAAATGAAATTTGTGGGACAAGTGGTATTAATCTACCAACAACCCACGTACTAATCAATGTACGACACTCGTTTTTCTCTCTTTCAACTGTCAATTTCGCAACTTAACATAAATTACAAACACAACAGCGACGAGACTCTTTGGTCAAGAAACGGTTCGTGATGTTGAAACACAAACACAATATTTCGGTTTTCTTTCTCTATTAATATATTATTTAAACATATGTTTAGGTTTACGCAATTAAAACAACAAAGACAACAATAGCTGTCTCACTGTTCAATCACATGATACTGTTTTCTCTTTAAGGAAATATAGTATCAGTTGTGAAGTATTTTTCTTAATTATGCTTTTATCAAAAGATTTAAATATTTCGCATTCAATTATAATCCCCGGAGCTAAATACCTGGTAGAGTTAGGTTTGTGTTGATGAAATATAAGGTTCTGTTTTGAAAATGGTAAGAAAGTTTATGGCAAAATCAATGTTAAAAAAGTTAATTTTCGTAGCTTAATTTTGCATAAACAGTAAGAGGAAGTTTTGAGAATAATGGAAAAGAAGAATCCATTAAAATCTGAAAGGTGAAGAGCTACCAAAAATATTTGCAAAAATCATCGCCATGAGGCCATCACATCACGTCACATCGTACCTCACACATTTTCTCGATTCCGCTCGGGCCCACAGCTGACATGTCCCACAGAGAAGTCGAAACGTGGCAAAGCACAATGATTGGATGTTACCAGCGACGAACACGTGGCGCAAGGAGAGAGTGGCCACGGTAAATGGGAGCGCAGTCGGGCCGCGGGGTTAGCAGAGGGCTGAGACCTTCGAGAAAGTTCGGCCAAAATATTGGCCAGAAATGAAAGGAAGATGTAGCGGCCAGAAACGCGCCACGTGTCAGTTGAAACACACGAGCGTCTGATGTGGCAACCCCGTTACTCCGAAAATGATACGGCCCCTTTTATGCACCAGCAGTGAAAAAGATTGGGCACTTTCCGCAAAGAAAAATATAAACGGAAACCCCTACAAAAAGGGGAGAGGTTTTTTTTATTTTATTTTTTATTTTTTTTCACAATAAACAGATAAAAATAAAGTTGTTTTCTTGCTTAAAATTGTTGCATTGGGTATTCCATTTTGTTCTTTGTGTGGGAATCGCCATGAATGGCGAGGGGAGTGAAGCAATGCAAGTGGAGAAGGAGATGTTGGTGTACATGTGGGGTTACCTCCCCGGAGCTTTGCCGCAGAGGACGCCGCTGCTGACGCCGGTCCTCGTTAGGGTTCCGCCGTCTGGTTACTCTTGGAGTGATGTTTGCGGCGGCGGTTGTGGATTTGCCATGGCTATCTCTGGTACCTATCTTTATTTTTCTTTCTAATTATTTTTCTTTTTGAATTGGGAGGTTCGAGGAGGCGAAGCTTCTCTCTCCTTTTTTTTTTTTTTCCTTTTTTTGTAGTTACTTCTCATTACATCTATCTGTGCTGTTTTTTCTTTTTACTTTAGTGGAGTCGGAATATAAATTTAGTGGAGTAGGTTCAGTAGCCTGAGCTAACACTCTGATGTTGTTCTCATCGATATTCTTTGTGTGCGTGTTTGCTTTTGCTGCCGCAGAATTCTTTCCATTTATTTTAAAATACGGCGAAATTGATATTTTGGAAGGGTTAATTTTGAAGAATAGCACATGGAATTGGAACTGCCGTGGGAATAATTGATTCCAGTGTTTTTGCCGAATATGGCACTTGTTTGATTGAATTTTTGTGTTTGGAACTTTTGCTGTTATTTGCTATTCTTAGTCTTTTATGGCTAATATTTTGTTAGGGTTCATGGGATTTTTCGTCCTGGTAGAATTGACAATGTTTTGTTTTGCCTCTGACTTCTAAGGCATCTCACCTTTTGTCGATGAATTTTATTAATATCTAAACTTTTATCTCGCAGTCTCGTCACCCAAACAGGTAGACCGACGAGGGAAGTTTGAGTATTTACAGAATGCAGGCATTATTGGGGTTTTAAAATTTAGGAGTACATATTAAAGATTGTCAATTTTACAATACAAATAACACCTTTAAACCTATTTTGTTATGTAGCTCAAATCATACAAAAAAACCCAGCTCTTTCTGTCCAACTTGTATGGTAAAATGTATAATGATGTATTCAAAACTCAAATTTATTTTCAAATTCCTATTACAATTATGGAAATAAGGAACATATCTTATATAATAAAAAATATTTATGTTGTATATGTATTATTAGAAATATTTTTATTTATTCCCGTATTATATCTTCCTATAATGTGAAATTTTTTGAAATTGGTATTTTGTCTTTAAATGAATCTCGGTTAAAATGTCTTTTTCAATGATAATGATTAAGAAAGGAATAAAATGAATTAGATCCTTTTTGCACTTTAATCTTGTTTGTAGATAATTTTGAATGTATAAATCTTAATTTTCAATTTAAATAATTCAAGTGATGTTCAATACACACAAACACACACACGTGTGTGTGTGTGTGTCCTACGTTTTGAAGATTATATTTGTTCTACATTGTGTTAGACAATTAAAAGTCTGTTAGAGGAGAGAGATTAGTCGGTTAGAAGAGAGAGACCAGTTTGTTAGAGGAGAGAGTATAAATAAACAAAGAGAATAGAGGGAGGGGAGATAAGATATTTTGTGCCTTTTGGGTAGAGACTGGACCCTTCCAGTGGAGGAAGGGAGGCTTCCTTGGGTGGGGATACTCACTTGTTATTTCTGTTCATCTATATTTTACATAATAATATAGTTATATTCATACAATTGCTTCTTTTCTGGTGAGAGTGTGTGAGTGGGTTTCCATCTGTTACGGTCCTTGAGTAAAGGAACCTAACAGATTTGGTCTGACCTGCCGGATCTCTTCGGAGGGGGGAGGAGTGAGCTGTAGCGGAGAAGAATGGAGGGACGAATGGCGGCTGTGGAATCAACTGTGGAAGAGTTGAAAGTGGAAATAAGAGCGATGACTCTCGAGTTCCGAAGAGCTTTCGAACGACGATCTGGGAATCAAGAACGAAGCTCCGAAGGGAGTCGTTCTATCAATGCCGATCGAGAGCGACGGTTATCGGAGAGTTCGGAGGAAGAATCGGAAGACGACCGGAGCAAAGTACAACGTAGCTGGACGAAGCGCGTTGAGCTACCAACTTTTGAAGGTACTGACCCCACGGGTTGGGTCGCAAAGGCTAAAAAGTTCTTTGACATCCAAAGCGTAATAGAGAAGGAGAAGATGAAGTTGGTTTATATATGTATGGAGGGAGGCACGAGCTACTGGTTCCGCTTCTGGAGGAAGAAAACCAAACACCCAACGTGGAAGCTATTTACAGAGGCGCTGACGCGGAGGTTCGGCGGATTGAACCGAGGCACCATTTTTGAGAAATTGGCCGCCGTACGACAGACTGGAAGCATCGACGTGTACATCCAGGAGTTCGAATTTTTGGTGGCGCAGGCAGCGGGAGTGAATGAGGAGCAATTATTGGGATATTTTTTCGCTGGGTTGCAGGAAGGACTGCGAAACCTGGTGAGACCGCACGATCCACACGATTTGTTGATGGCAATGGAGCGAGCTCGAGAGATCGAACAGGCGGGGCCGGGATCACGAGGGAGTGGCGGAACGGGAGGAAAAGGAGGGACGACATGGGGACGATATTCCGCAAGTTCCGGAGCAGTCGTGGAAACATATCGAGAAGCATCGGAGGCACCCATGAACGCCAGCGGAGGGCATGGCTCAAAGAAGGAAGACATCTCGAATAATACGAGCTCCAAAGTTGGTAGCAGTGGAGGGGGAAACAACCAAGGCCGTGGGGTAAGAACTCTACCCTATCTAGAATATATTAAGAGACGTGAAGAAGGACCTTGCTTCCACTGCGGCGGACCTTACAGTCCTGGCTATCGCTGTGCAGAGAGAAGTATGTGTGTCATGATATTGACTGAGGAGGATGGAGAAGACGAAACAGGCAAGAATGTCAAGATGGAACAAATGGCGATGGAATTCTTGGGGTTGTCTGCCGGAGAACTCACGCAATCTAATACTATGAAGTTGCAAGGCTGGATAAAAGGGAGGAGAGTTATGGTATTAATTGACAGTGGAGCTAGTCATAGTTTTATATCCACTAGTTTGGTGAATGAATTGGGTTTGGAAACCACCAACACACGTCCTTATAAAGTGTGCTTGGGAGATGGGCAAAAGAAAGTGACCACTGGGTATTGCACAGAAGTCCCCGTGAAATTAAATAGTTTGGAGGTCAAAGATAAATTGTATTTCTTTGAGTTAGGCGGTGTGGATGTGATATTAGGAATCACTTGGTTAGCTTCCTTAGGAGAGATTAAAGTGGATTGGGGACAACTGATTATGAAGGTGAAGCAAGAAGGAAAAGATGTGGAGATAAAAGGAGATCCCACCTTAACACATAGAATGGTGACACCCCAAGTTCTCTTAAAAGAAAAAGAGATAGAAACCATGCCTCTAGGTTGGGACCTAAGCCAAGCAGAAATGACTGAAGAAGACTGGGAAGCAAAGAGAGTAGCACCAGTGCAGGAAGCGGGATTGCAACAGCTTTTGGCAGAGTTCAAGGGGGTGTTTCAAGAACCCAAGGGGCTGCTACCTGAGAGGAAAATAAACCATCGAATTCCGTTGAAGGAAGATAGTCTTCAAATTCAAATTAACTCACTACACTTTGTGCGTGCAATGGAAGTGCTGTACACGAAGTTCCATGACAAATATACCGAAGTCAAGACTAAGAAACTATCTGATCTAGAACACCTTAACGACGAACAACAACTGAAATTCATCAATTAGTTATCCGCTGCAGCAGAGGTTACAAAGCACTTGAAGATCGAGAAGGAAGAGCTTCTTGGACAAGTCAACGAATTGCGAGTCGAGCTCGCTTCGCTCAAGGCTGCCAAAGATAACCAGTTAGCAGATTATCAGATGCTTTTGAGGAGGGAAAGCCACAAAAATGAAATGTTTTCTGAACAAGTGGAGATATTGCAGCAGCTTTGCCAAGAAGGAGCATATCAGGATTTGAATAATAGCAAAAGGATGGTAGCTGTAGGAGACCATCAGGTGGAGAGAGCTTTACCAACTGAATTGCAGGACAACAAACCCATGTACACCCCTCTGAGAAGTGTTACAGTGCAGGAACATAGAGGGTAATGTTAGACAATTAAAAGTCTCTTAGAGGAGAGAGATTAGTCGGTTAGAAGAGAGAGACCAGTTTGTTAGAGGAGAGAGTACAAATAAACAAAGAGAATAGAGGGAGAGGAGATCAGATATTTTGTGCCTTTTGGGTAGAGACTGGACCTTTCCAGTGGAGGAAGGGAGGCTTCCTTGGGTGGGGATACTCACTTGTTATTTCTGTTCATCTATATTTTACATAATAATATAGTTATATTCATACCATTGCTTCTTTTCTGGTGAAGTGTGTGATTGGGTTTCCATCTGTTACGGTCCTTGAGTAAAGGAACCTAACACATTGTTGCTTTGTTTTCTAATATGCAGGCATGTTTAATGTTTTCAATACGACTGTATGAGTGTAGTTTTTTTTTTTTTTTTTAAATGATGTTGCATTGGTACTTAATGTCAGCGCTGTTCTTTCTTGATTTATTCTTTTTTGAAGGAAATGCTTTTCTTTCTGCCTTCTATCACTTCAGGCTCCCCTTTTCTTTTTACATTTTATTAAGATAAAGGATTCATAATTTCTCATACTTTGTTCCTTAATCAGAGCCCGGAAAGCTCATAACATGGGGTTCATCAGATGATTTGGGCCAAAGCTATGTTACATCTGGAAAACATGGGGTAATGCGTAACCATATAGAGTGACAATGTTCTCTCTCCTGTTTCTTTTTCACTCTACTGACATTTTATAGTATCTTTATAAAGGAAATTCCAGA
The DNA here is from genome assembly GCF_000741045.1 of Vigna radiata var. radiata. Lineage (NCBI taxonomy): Eukaryota > Viridiplantae > Streptophyta > Magnoliopsida > Fabales > Fabaceae > Vigna > Vigna radiata. Next base: position 9,981,360 of record NC_028353.1, read on the forward strand.
GCCTTTCCCTCTTCCAACTGAAGTGACTATTGTAAAAGCTGCAGCTGGATGGGCGCATTGTGTTGCTGTCACTGGTAAGAATCACTTACTTATCTTCCTTGCCAGGGAAAGAACACTATACAATGTGATTAAAATGAGAAGGGATAAATTAATGTTGTATAGGAAGGTTTGTCCTGTTGGATAAATTATCCAACACTTGCAGATTAAAAAAAGTAATTAATCTAAAACGGATCCAAGACATTGTCTGTCCATAAAACTTGTTTTTCTTACTTCTATCATCCTACATACCTGGTTTGCTGGTCCTATGCAGATTGTGGAGAAGTTTATACTTGGGGATGGAGGGAATGTGTTCCCTCTGGGAAGGTGTTTGGTGAATCATTAACTGGGGTGAGCCCTGAAAAGGATGTACCAGGAAGGCAAACCTTATTCTTGACGGAGCAAGGTATGTTTGACCTCTTACAATTGCCATTTCTCCATGGCTACTGTCCCTCCTAGGAGGTGATTTAAGGTAGTCAAAGTGTACTTGAAGAAGTAAAAGATAGAAACTATTATGATACAGGATAGTGCTTGAAAACTCAAGAACAAAAGAGTTTTGCCCCTTTATGATTATCGAAAAGGTGTACTTAGCCTTTATCCGTCTAAGTGATGTAGAATGTTTTGCTACAGTAAGCCCTCATTCTCAAGGCTCAAAGTCTACTGGAGGAACTGCTTCTAGTACCAGTGGAGAAGAAAGTACAAAGAGAAGAAGAGTGTCTTCATCAAAGCAAACAGCTGAAACCTCTTCTTCCAGTGATGATACGCTGACAGCGTTGCCGTGTCTTGTCACACTAAACCCAGGCATAAGGATAGCAAGTGTTGCTGCTGGTGGTCGCCATACCTTAGCATTGTCAGGTATTGACTTTATTGAAGGACTATTTGTTAACCAAGGTCAAAAGTCTTGTGTACGTTTTTTTGTATATAATGTGATAATCTTTTGGTTGTAGAATTTTTTTGTGCGCTATGGAGATCTGTTATGCAATCTAAAACATGTTCTTGATTATAATTCTCTGGAAGTTTCAGATATAGGACAGGTGTGGGGTTGGGGCTATGGAGGTGAAGGTCAGCTTGGTTTGGGTTCTAGAATACGAATGGTGTCCTCTCCTCATCTAGTTCCTTGTATTAATACCTCTTCTTATGGTAAAGATATGACGTTGTCACTGGCTCGAGGAAGCATGAGTTCAGAGGGACAAAATTTCAGAGTGCCAGGAACTTATATAAAGGCCATTGCCTGCGGAGGTCGACACAGTGCAGTAATAACAGGTAAATGTGTACAAGTGTATTTGGTATCTCAAGTGAAAATAAAGTTACTTACTAATTTTCAATATAGAAAATAAGACACAACTTCCATAGTTGCTTATTATTTCTTAATTCTTCGCTACCAGTTACGTGAATTTTACTAGTCATATATTATGATATCCAAATATCTTCCTGTTCAACTTACAGATGCTGGAGCTGTGCTTACATTTGGTTGGGGACTCTATGGACAGGTAATTTAAGGTGAACTTGGGACGTCTTTGGTCTTTTTATCTACCCAAATTTCTTGTCCGATTTGGAAGTTAAATTTCATCAGTGTTAATTGTAAATAAATTCCTCTGGGGTGTTCTAATCTGTGCTAGCTTGCTTGGGATTCATGCTAATGCTTGTTATACTAAGTTAATGGAATCTTGTTTTGGATAAGTGTGGGCAAGGAAGTACAGATGATGAACTGAGTCCGACTTGTGTATCTTCCTTATTGGGTATTCGAATAGAGGGGGTTGCTGCAGGACTGTGGCACACTGTGTGTACATCTGCTGATGGTGATGTATATGCATTTGGTGGAAACCAGTTTGGGCAGCTGGGAACTGGCTCTGACCAAGCTGAGGTATACCCTTGCCATCCCATTGAAACACAAAAATGTGATTATAATACACCAGTGCATAATGGCTATCAATGTCATTATTGCTGTTACCTTGGTTTGTTGTATCGAGTCGTTCCGTGATATTAATTTTAATTTTGAATTCCCAACAGACTATACCAAGGCTCCTGGATTGTCCGAGCTTGGAAAATGTCAACGTTAAGAGGATATCTTGTGGGGCGCGCCACTCTGCTCTAATAACAGGTATACTATAACACAACTGTAAATGGAATTTTCATAACCATGTAGGCAAAGGCATTCTTCTAAGGTTCTTCTTAGATAAACGTTTCCATAGCAAATATAGTAGAGCAAAATAAGAAGGAAAAAAGTAAAATGTATCTTTTCATAAGTTAAAGTTACTTTGTACATAATTTAAAGATAAAAAATTTAAAAACTTATATGAAATTCTATAGAATTAGTTTATATGCAAGCTAATAGAGAAAATCATTTATATTTTCTTCTTACTTTTTCTTTTTTAGAAATATTTATGAAGACGTTTTCCAAACAGATCCTAAGATTGAAGTCACATTAATGCATATCTAAACACTGCTAGACTGGACACCCTGCTTTTTTTCTCCTCTTCATCTCTTTTCTTATATATCTTGAAGGTGCGAATGTTCAAATATGGACGACAGTGAGCCCTTAACATTATCCTTTTTCCTTCATAATTTATTCTTTAGTGTCTGTCAAAAGGTTTTGAGATTGTTATTTATCCTTTGGTTGCATTTCCTTTTGCCAATACAACTGACTGGAATGGAGCGACAGAAAATATTGAAACAGTATTTTTTTTTTTTCTAATTAAAAATGTGAGAAGCTGATGCTATTATGAAATGGTGTTAATGAGAGAAATATTCTTTATGACAGATAAGTAAAAAAAAATTCGGGTTGATTGACTGCAAAGTTGTTAAATGTAGTCTCTGTTATTTAGTAAGCTTACCAGATGAATATATTTCTACAATAATGTAACAATAAAGTTCTAAATTCAGTCCGTGCATTACTGTTTCTGCTTTCATAATACACGGTTCTTCATTTTGGCTGGACTCTTACGAGGCTAGTTACATGTCATGTTGAGCACACTGACGCTGTATCTTGATTATATTCGAAGATAGAAAAATCAGGTGGAAACATGCATGTCTATTATTAATAGTTTCTTATTAGCTCTCTTTTGTTCTTTTGTTTCTTCAAGATACGGGAAAAGTCTTCTGCTGGGGATGGAACAAGTATGGACAGGTGCTTATATTGCACTATCAGTTTCACGCGACTCCTTTCAGTTTCATATTTAAACAATCAATATCGTTGCAATTTCTATGAGACCACATTCGTCCATTGAGTGCATCTTGCCTTATTATTGGCATTCTTGTACTCCATTCTAAGTTTTAATTTCTGAATGTGGCAGTTGGGCCTTGGGGACGTGATTGACCGTAACATCCCTTCTGAAGTCACTATCGAAGGTTGCTTAGCTAAAAACGTTGCATGTGGCTGGTGGCATACTCTTCTTCTGGCGGAGTCCCCCACCTGATGTCATGTCATGTCATGTCAATGCTCATGACCCAATTTTGTTAGCTAGCTGTTCTTTTATTTTGTAAGACCAAGAAGCCATATGCATATGTATATGTACATATAGTAGTGGTATACATATGACATGTGTATATATACATGCTTGCATTCTTTCATGGTGTGATTCATCATATCATGACTGCCTATCCAATACTGATTTCTGGTTTGGGAAGGAAAATATTGGGTCCTTTTCATCTATGTAACAATTAGTCTTCATAGTGTATATTTTCTTTTTTAATTGTATAAATTAACCACTGTAATTACATACCGTAGAAGCTAGCACTCCATGCACTTATACGAGGTGGTTCTATAGATTGTGTTTATATATATTCTCACACAAACTTTTCATTGGCTAAATGTATGGACAAATAATATACTTTAGTTCAGAATAAGAAACATTTTGATTTCTCGGAAAATTTCTGTATATATTTTTGACCAGTTTGGCTCTGTAAACTTTGAAAAAGGAGAATATAACTACAGATTTGTATTTGGACGTAGTTCTTAAAAAATATTTCTATAAATGTTTCGTAACAGAGTTGAAGATGTGAAATATATTTCTTGCGTAAACAATAGTGAGACATGTTAGATGTAGTCACAATCCTTACATTATTCAAGGAGTCAAAGTCAAATAACAGAAGCTGCTTTCTGCGGATTTTAGGCATGGCTATACCTGTCATCTAAGGAACATAGTCTCTTGTGACGGCATAGGGACGGTGGAGTAGCGTTAAGCAAGATCTTGTCCAGTGAATGAAGAAACACTTATCCTGTTCTTAACAGCTCCTACGGTTGAGTCTCACTTTATATTTTGCCAAGAGATTGACATTTAAGAACCTGTTAAGTACCAAGCACGTAATTCGCTAATGTAGTTGCTGTCTCTGTTAAAGGGTTGACCAAACAAATCACTACCATGTGTAATTTATAAAACTTATGTTGCCATCTTAAAAAAAAAAAAAGAATTAGAATTTCATATCAATAATAAAATATTACGTTAATATCGCCATATATTTGACATAAACCTTTAATACTTAATTACAGAACTGATACATTTAGTATTGCAATTAAATTTTATCCTAATGTAATATCTATTGACAGGACATTACTAGTTATATAGATAGTACATATAAAAGTTGACCAATGGCAACTTCATCGTTTTTTAATGAGCGCGTTTGATAAGAATTTTGGACAGTAACACAATATCTCGTTTTAACAGTGTAATATGACTAAAATAAATATTACAAAATTTAATGTTAAAAATAGATAATTCGTAATTAGAGTAGACTATTAATGTTATTAAAGAATATAATGGTAGTAACCTAGCATAAGTTAAGAGTGCAATTTAAGGAATCTAAAGATTTATAACATAAAATAGAACAATGTCTTTCCAAAAAGATATTACAAACTTCTAAGAACTAAGTAGCTCCATTATAACTCTCGAGATAGATCAATACTTAGCTTTCTTGTTTGTTTACATTAATAAAGATGATCATTGCAAAAGACGAAAACAAATATAAAACTAATCAACTCAACAAAAGGGTAAGATAATTTACAAAAGAGATGTTATATATATATATCTAAAATTCATGTTATATTACATATCAAGCATTCACAAATACATACGTTACACAAACAAATATTATTCTAGATTCAATTATCTGGATACATGTATTAATATCATACTTTGAAGAGTTTTGCACTTGTGTTGATTTCTATTGCTTTGCAGAACCATTACCAATAGATTTCGCCCTACCAAACACAAAGTTAGTCTTTTCACCATCATATGAACCCTAGATTTGTTCAAAGACTAGAACTTCCTGCTACTCTTACAAATAACTCATCTTCCTCTATATGAGTATGGATGGTTATTAGAGTGTTAGGATAATTTCAAATACTAAATCCTTACATCAATGCATACATGACAGAAATTTAAGCCTAATCCACCTTAGATTAGTGTACACCATCCTAATGCAGTTCACATCCACAAATAGTTATAGTACTAACATCATCCCATTATCATCAAAACTATCTCATAAAAACATAAATCTAAGAAAATTGAAAATTTGAAAAACTTTGTTAGTCTCACTCGGCAGAAGCATACACTCGCTCAACGAGGAGTGTTTGGAAGCCCACTCGCTTAATGAACGTCTTGTCGAGCGACTCTAGCACTGAAACAATTTTCATAATAAATTACCCAGTGCATGTCCAACAAAAACACTACTAAAGCTCTCCATATTTTATGTGATAAAATTCGTCCAACGATGTCAGGTAGCGTCCAATGATAGTCAAGTCAGTTAGTTTTGTGACTTTAAAGTTTCCTAGTGAGAATACTCTTGTCCACAAAGTTAATAAGCTCTTTTACTTTGGCATCGTCAATCAACGGAACCCTCACCTAGCAGTCAAAGCTCTCCAAAAAATTGAATTTCATAGACTCACTCGATGAGTATACTTCTTGCTAGAGAGTCTGCATAATTCAAAGACCAAAATTTGTATTTTTTCAAAAAATCTCAATCATACCAAACCAATTCAATGTTTCATACCCACAACAACATGTCAATTTAGAAATTCAGAAATCTCAAACCAACAACATACAAATTCAATGTTTTAATCCATAAAATATCTCTAAAGGTTCTTAATAGACCAAAACGCCTCTAGCTTTACATGATGTTCTATCTACACATAAAAACATCACAAAAGTGATCATTTTATTTTATTTTGATCACTAATAAATTGAGGCTCATATTGATGACTCACATGTGAAAAAAAAATTTCACTTGAACATGAAAAATATGTTGAATCCGAAGAAAATAAATAGAAAAATAATATACACAAAGAGAAAGATTGATGAGATAAAAATAAAAAACTCGTTGTATAGATCACTCAAACCGTCTTAATTTTATTCAATTGCTATTTAAACGTTTTTTTATTAATCTCCACGTGAGCAATAAACATTAAAATATAAATCCTTTTGTTAGACTGAATATACATTAAAAAAGTTTAAAAATTTACTTAAAACAACTTGATGTTTGTTTCTGCTTTGTGGGTCTGGGTCAATCTGAATCCTTCACAACCGTCCGCCCGGCTCCTCCTAGTGTTCGCCGCTCGCGCTGTCCTCCTGGGATGTCCGGTCGGGTACCTGTTAAAAGCACTCTGACGCTCAAGTCAATGTTCAGTTTTAGAAGTTAGTGATAGAGAGAGAGTGAAATAAATGTGCATTTAATGTGTCTGCCTACCTCTTACCTTTGACTCTTATTTATAGTTTTTTCCATGGGCCAGTGATTAGTGGGATCTTAATCAAGGCCCAATTGCAAGCCTATTGAGGCTAATCTGGTCTTACCTTAATCTGACGTTGCTTGTAAGACTTTCGTTAATTGCCACTGACCGGACATCTGACGGCCGTCTTTGTGGTGTAACAAGAAAAGATTTGACGACCATGTGAATTCTTCGGTTTCTTTCGGGCCGGTTTACGTCCGGCCATGACTATTGACAGTCATGCAGACATCACAGCAGAGTATGGTTCGTCGCCTCGGTTATACACGTTTCGCAAAGACAGGGCGAAGTTGCCTACGGACGGGCGGTGCCCGGCATGGCTATTAGTCATGCAGGCACTCTTGAACTGACCTGCGCCCGGTTATGACTACCGGTCGTGCGTTAGTGGTGTTAGATGAAATTCTTCAGAGTTTTTCTCTCAAAGGTTATTCTAGCTGTCGAGATCGAAGTCTAGTGTGGCCGGTTGGTCTGGGGGTCCTACCGACTACTTAGGGTACAATGTTCATTTAAAATTATGTGAAACTAAATTTTATAAACAAAATCAATAACTGAAGCATGAATATCAAAATTATAATTATACAATAATTTTGACAATAATTATAAAATTAAAATATATTTATACTAGTTTTGGTTTTTTAAACTAAGAAAAAAAATTGATCGGTTAATTTTAATGCACCAACCCATTTATTTGAAAATGTATACTGTATTTAAATAAACTCAATGAATAAATTTAATGTAAAAATGTTTTAAATAGTTTATGTGGTAATTTTATTTAGTCTGGATTTTTTTAGAGTCCCTATTAATGGCTAGTTGGTGGAAAGGTGTTGACCATTATCATCATTATTATTGTTATTACTACTACTATTTTTATATTATTATTATTGTTATTTTTTTTTCTAAGATCCATTGTTATTTCATTTTATTGGTTAGTCAACCAATGTTCTAGATGATTGGTGAGCAAATGGTGAGACTCGAGGCTTCAACGATTCTATGTTCTTATCTTCATCTTCTTCCAGTGGAATGGACATTGTTGTCAACCTTTCGTACATCTTTTCTAAGTTTTCTCTTCAACTTTCATTATTATTATACACATCATATTCTCAACCTCATCACCTCTGCGGCTTTTTTAAAACCTTTCTAAACATGTCTGTCAGGTCGGAAACTACCTTCTTTTTTCACAACCATGAAATTACACTAATATAATCTTTAAAAACTAAAACGATGACAAATAAAAAGATTTTTCATAAGCTTTGTACATAACATCGTAATATTATAATTCCAATTCAATAATGAATAAATAAATAAGTAAATAACAAATTCTTTTTTATTTTAATGTTATCAATAAAACAAGTTTCCCCTAAAGTTTTCACTAAAAGCAACTTTAGATTTTGACTAATTTTAATTTAGTTTAACAAACTTATCTAAAAGGCAAAATGTTCCATACATTTATTTTGTAGGCTTGGATACACCCGTCACTCAAACGAAATAAAATAAAATAAAAATTTTTGTGATTTTTATTAAAAATATTCATTCAAATATTTTAACTGATATTACTTATTTATTTATAGGACTAAAAATACCCCATAATTAGAACATGACTACAAAAGAAGTTTATAACAGTTAACCATAACAATTGAACCAAAAATAAACCTTGCATCATATAAACACAAGGATTATTATTGAGAAAACAATTTAAAATACGTAAAGTAATGTTTTATAATGAAATTAGTTAACTTTTATCATTAATACTATTATCTCCCCCTTTATTTTCTTTTATAAACCTCACAATCCCTTTAAATTAAAAAAAAATTGAGATTTAACATACATATATTATTAAATACATGCAATTTATCTATACGTATATATATGCTCTCACATATTTTATATAGGAAATAATTCCTTCCTAACATTGAATTTTTGCAAGACTTTGAATTTGACGCATTTCTTAAAAAAAGAAACAAAATATAATGCAATTAAAAAAATTAAAAAAAAAGCCTTTAGTCAAGAAAGCAAACATAGAATAACACGTCGAGTACTGTTTTGGCAACACCCAATAAACTATAAACTCTACAGTTTGTGCAAATAAAATACAATGACAAAAATAGTAGTAAATGATGCATACGGTTGATAGCATTGTTGGAAAAAAAAATCAATCATAAACACAAAAGTCAACTTCATGAAATATATTCTCTTTTGTTTTCGCCTACAATCTTCACTAAATTATCGATTTAGATTTTCAAAGTGTACTATTTACAATAAAAAATATTTCAATTTTCAATTTTTTTATTAAAATTCTTAAACTTAACGTTTTATTATTACTTTGTCCCAAAAACATATGTTCATGTTGTTTTTTAAAATTTCAATTAAAAAATTACATAATTATACTTTTAGGGTGTGTTCACTTGAGGGTGACAGGAGGTGATTAGAGGAGAGTGATTGGGTGAATTTGAGGGTAATTTTTTTTACTGTTTATTTGAGTGAATTTGGAAGTAAACGAGAATGAATTTTGAAATAAAATTTGTGAGAATTGGTGTAGGATTTAGTTTATATGACAGATTAAAAAAATTTACTTCAAAATCCACTTTCGTTTACCTCCAAATTCACTCAAATAAACAACAAAAAATATTATCCTCAAATTCACTCAATCACTCTCCCCCAATCACCTCCGATCACCCTCAAGTGAACCCAGCCTTAAGGACTGATATAAATATACATTTTAAATATTAAGAAACTAGTTTCCTCGTCATTAACTACTGAATGCATAAAGTAATCAATCAGTGTACAATGATCTATATTGTTGTATCGAGAATTGGATTTGTTTGTTTGGTTCTACTAAATGCCTGTAATTCTAAAATATCAAAGTATTTCAGAATTGATATTTTAAAATTCAATCTTAAATAATTTTAAAATAAGTAAAATACATATATTGGAATACTTCACTTAAAGTTATTGTTAATTTTTATGACACCAATATAGACTGAATAAAAAAAATAAAGAATAGAAAAAGAAACAATAAAGAGTGAAGAGAAAATAAAGAAAAAGAATTAGATAAATAAAGCATGGAAAATTTATTTGTTAATAATGTTTTATCTATTGTTTGTGATATTATTTTATAAGAATAAAAGGATGCACATGTGAATGAAATACACTAACTTCAATTATTGAAAATAGAGTTTATTCCTAATGTTTTAATATTTATCTAATCACTTGATGAAAAACGATTTTGAGAATAACGAAACATAATGTATGAAGTAATTTGTTATTATATATGAATGTAAGGAAGTATTAACAAGAGAGCTACTCCACATATTATAACTATTGGAAAGGAAAAAATCTAAATGTATTCAAGTTGTATTTGATTTTTTGAGAAGGAGAATTAGTTTGAAATTATGGAAAAGTAAAAGCCTTTACAAATATGTAATAAACTTTTATTAAAACTAATTGAAAAATAAAACTTTAAGATTGAGGACAAATATTCCTCAAAAATGATTATATGATATAAATCCAACTCCATAGAAGAAAAATGAGGTTACATGGTTTTTAATACAACTTAATTATAATAATTTCAACTCAAGAAATGAGTAACACCTATTGATTTAAAACCGGAAACCAATTTTCTTTTAATAAGTTGGTTATAGTAATTTAATTAGTTTTGTAAGTGGTAGGTTAAGTTTTATTGTTTTTAGCAACTTTTAATTACAACAATTTCAGTTACAATTGTTCATTAAGTTGTAGTAAGACCGGTTAAGTGAAATTTTTATGGCTAAAACTTTTATATAACCTTAACCATTTTTACCAATAAAAAAAAGTTGATTTATATTTATAAAATTAGAGTTTATTTATTTTATTTTAGTGAAAGTGATTCTATTAATTCTATGAGTGATTCAAAAACTCGTGGTTATAATGAAGGTTTTTCTCATTTTTATATATTGACATTTTTTCAGAAAGAGTGATTCTTTCTTTTATAGTTCTTATTCACCTATTCTTCTTTCTTCATCCCAAATTCAAAAAACTTACTGTTGTTCAGAATTATTTTGTAGTCGTGTCGTTCGGTTCATGATTCTCGAACCTAAATTGAAATTCATAACATAAAATTTTCTCTAGAATGAGTTCTATAATTCCATATGTAAGTTTCTTAAATAGTGTTGAACTTAAAATTAGAAACTTTTTTATTCACCTTATCATTATTTTTCCAAATTCAATCCAAAGTTCTAACTAGTGAAAAGGGGTTTCCAATGATGTTGAATTGAAATACTAAATAAATTATATTAAATAGAATATATATTTAAGAAAGTTTTATGAGTTAACATGACAGTATTTAACAAGGAAGAAGCGGCAGTTTCAACTGCCAGCTTCTGCCACCAATGGAGTTCACCACCAGACCCTTCTTTTTGGCAATTATGCTGCTTATGCTATCATGCGCCCCGCACGTGTCCCCCGCCACACCGTGTCCCGCGTGCGGCAACACCACGGTGCCGTTTCCCCTCAGCACCACCTCCACATGCGGCGATCCGCTGTACAAAATTCGGTGCAGCTCCGGCACACTCATCTTCGACACGCTGAACAACTCGTACCCGATCGAGTCCATCGACGCGAAATCGCAGCGCCTTGTGATACGGCCCGCTGCGCTCGTGCAGAACACGTGCGTCTCCACCGATAAGGTGCACCAGGGGATCCAGCTCAACAGCACCCTCCCCTTCAACATCACCAGTTCCAACACCATCGTCTACCTCAACTGTACCTTCATGCTCCTCCAGTCCCCCCTCAACTGCTCCGCAGCCAGCGCCTGCAACGCCTACATCAATGCCACCGCCTCCGCTTCCGCCTGCCAGAGCGGCCTCTGCTGCACCTATCGCACCGGCGGCTCCAGCAACTCCTATATGATTCGCGTAAGAGACTCTGGTTGCAGCGCCTACTCCAGCTTCGTTAACCTCAACACGGCTCAACCTGTGAGCCGCTGGCCCGAACCAGGTTTGGAGATTCAGTGGCTCTCGCCCAAAGAAACCGTTTGTGGGTCCCAGGAGGATTGCGACTCTGCCACGTCGACTTGTGGGCCCGACGCCTCCTCTACGAGCGGGATCAAAAGGTGCTTCTGTCACGACGGACTCGTGTGGGATCCCATCCAAGGGGTGTGCGCTAAAAGTGAGTTGTACAGGATTATACCCCTTCTCCTATTTCTTCTTGCGTTGACTAAGTTTGGAATTCTGGGTTGACTTTTTATGCAGAAATTACATGCCAGAACCCAGATGGTTGTGGGGATTCAACTAATAAAAAGGTCATAATCGCAGGTATTGGTTTCGCCTTTTTGTTTTCCTTTTTAATCTCTCTTTCTTATTTTACAAAAAGATTAGCATGATTTTTAGAATATAAACCAGTTTAATAGACATAATGCATGTTTAGATTAAAGTTTATTGATGTATGGCTGATGAATTACTAGTCGAGTTTGGATTAAAACGACGGTATTATTTTCATTATCAAATATGAGCTTGTAAGCGTAATTTGAAGAAAAACTAAACATATCGCAGTGAGTTTACAGAGAAAATGTCATTTAAAAGAGGCCAAACGGAAAACCGAACAAAACACAACCGGATGTCGTCAGTATAAAAGAAGATATATTATCAATTATCGGAAGTCGTCTTTAATATAATTTAAGATAATTTGTTTTTTGGTAAATTTTAAAAATTTATCCTATTGTGATTAGAAGATAATGTATAACCTTGTTAATTAACATCAAGACATGTATCATTAATGTAACTTCTGGATATTTTTTTTAGGAAAAAATGTAAAATTTTTAAAGTCTATAATAATATATATTTGGATGACAATTGAAAAATCAATTGTGAGAGGATTCTAACTAAATTTTATGTATGAATATGGTATTGTTTAATAATAATAAGCTTTCTTGGTTTGCTATTTGTTAGAGGTGATTTTGTTTTGACATCTCTTTTTCATAGTCAGGACTAGTTGTAACACGGATTTGTTAAAAAAAGTCAGGGATGTTTCGTGTGGATAATTGGTCGTGCACTACATGATAGGTGAACCTATAATTCATATACAACGAAATTGTTGAAAAAGTGCATTAATGACGGCATGTGAATTGAGTCTTTGTCAATAATGAAGGTCTGACTAATATAAATTGCATAGATAACAGTTGGAAGTTAAATACAGGTCAAAGAATCAACCTACCCAAGCATTGTGAGTTGATAGAAGAGATAAAATTTTAATTAGCATGTAAAGAACTAAACGTGTACCGGTACATTTTTGTGTGAATTTAGTGCTGATAAATTGCTGGTATATTTCATCCATTGAGTAACAGAAAAATATGTTCTCAATATCCTTGATGGGTGAAAACTTGAAGGCGATTCTGAACAATGGTTCTTGTGGTCTCTTTCGTATGATGCACTATTTATTTACAATTTGATGGTAACAATGTGCAGGTTCAGTATGTGGGGCTGGAGCAGCAATCATCCTTGCCATCATTGCCTTTCTATTCTACAAACGCCACAAGCGCATCAAAGAAGCACAAGCCCGGCTAGCCAAAGAGCGTGAAGGAATTCTGAATGCCAGTAATGGGGGAAGAGCCGCTAAACTTTTCAGTGGCAAAGAGATAAAGAAAGCCACAAATGACTTCTCCAATGACCGACTACTTGGTGTCGGGGGCTATGGTGAAGTTTACAAGGGCTTTCTTCAAGATGGTACTGCTGTGGCTGTCAAGTGTGCCAAGCTTGGCAACCCTAAAGGCACCGATCAAGTCCTTAATGAGGTTCGCATATTATGCCAAGTTAACCACCGAAACCTTGTCGGTCTACTTGGTTGCTGCGTGGAACTGGAGCAACCTATTTTGGTTTATGAGTTCATAGAAAATGGTACCGTTCTTGACCACTTGCAAGGTCAAATTCCTAAGGGCCGTGGTTTGCTTAGTTGGACTCATCGCCTTGAAATTGCACGTCAGACTGCTGAGGGTCTTGCTTACCTTCACTTCATGGCCGTGCCTCCGATCTACCACAGAGATGTCAAGTCTAGCAACATTCTGCTAGATATCAATCTGAATGCCAAGGTTTCAGATTTTGGGTTGTCTAGGTTGGCCCAGACAGATATGAGTCATATCTCCACTTGTGCTCAGGGGACCCTTGGGTACCTTGATCCTGAGTATTATAGAAACTTCCAATTGACTGAGAAGAGTGATGTTTACAGTTTTGGAGTGGTGCTTCTTGAGCTTTTGACAGCTCAGAAAGCAATAGATTTTAACAGGGCACCCGATGATGTGAACTTGGCAATTTATGTTCATAGAATGATGGAGGAGGAACAGTTGATGGATGTCATTGATCCAGTGTTGAAGAATGTAGCCACCACTATAGAGCTAGAGACTATGAAGGCAGTGGCATTTCTGGCATTGGGCTGCTTGGAGGAAAAGAGACAGAACCGACCTTCAATGAAAGAGGTAGCAGAGGAGATTGAGTATGTCATCAGTATTGCCTCAGCAAAGGTAGTGTAGTAGTTTATTTTGATGTTAATGATGTTGTCGAGTTGTCTTATGTTTTTTGATTTGGAAACTTATCGCTGTTTGTTGTCGCTATACTAAATTTTGAGTTCTAGGATTCAGGATCTTGTTTTGCAAATGTATCATATCTATGTAAATTTATTATTACCTTTGCCGAATGAAAAGTTCTGATGTAAAACAATTGCAAAAGCTGTTTCAAATCCTCGTCCTGCTAAACTGAAGCATAAAATATTCAAGGTTTTGAAATTGGAGTGATTTTATAGGTTTCAACACAAGCCATTACCAATGTCTGAGAAATAATCCAAGTTTATTAGCCTAATAGCTTCAGTTAGCTAGTAATTATTGAATTGACAAGACAAGCACTTGTACGTTACGTCTTGTGAACATTTTCCAAGAACCTCGTTGCCTTACACCTTTCTCTTATAAGCGAGAATAATGAGAGTTTGCCTCTCTTTAGCTTCCTTTCTTGCACAGAAATTCAATCAGTAAAAAGAAAGTAAGTTGATAAAATCCTAGTGACAGTGAGCATGGATACAACTATGATGAAAATTACAAGAGTAATGTCAAGATGTAGGAATATTAGAGAAGAATGGAATGGAAAGCAAATTTGCAATTTTATTTGAATGGTAGCTGGATTGAGCTAGCGAGCACATTCACAAACTTCCATTTTGAACTTCAAAATAGAAACAATAATTTATTCTGAGGACTAATACCACTCCCTCAAAAGCTTATGAAAAACAATGTCACACTCTCTAAACATAGGTTAAAGCAACAGTAAATTTAATGAAATATGGTTAATATCTTCTTAGACAGCCATCCACCAAAACCAGGTTCATGCTCAGAAGGTGAAGGTGCAGGGGCAGGTGGTAGGGTTGGGGGTAGTGTTTGGGGTTGAACTGTGATAACAAGCTTTTGGCCAGCACTGCAGTGACCTCCAACACCACATATGTACCATTTTCTCCCAGGAATTGCCAATACAATACGGTCACTTCCAGTAGTCAATGCTTCACTTGGTGGAGGAACCGTGCAGCTCTGGAATGCAGTTCCATTCACTTTGAACACATTGTGTTCTCCAACAGCATACTTGAATACTACAAATTATAAAATAAATACAGCATTGATATGAAGCACTTGGTTGTATTCGAATATAAAATAACTGAAATGATTCTTAAGTAATCATTACAAATATCAATGATATTATGGTGTATTAGAATTAATGATCGGATGAAAATATAAAATAATTTGATGAGTTGAACATACCAAGTACGTCCCCAACAAAGAAGGTCTTATCAGCAGCCCAAGCAGAGTAATCAAAGCCTACTGTCCATCCATGATCATCCCCAACTACAATATCCTTGGCCAAAGCAATGGATGGGGGGAAGATGGTGGCAATGACCACAAGTATGGTGAGTGGTGAAAGAGCCATAGTTGGCAACTCAACTTCTCCTTTATATATGAGTGTTTTGTTAATAAATGTCGATGTTGCTTATGTCCTGTGGAAGTGTGCAGGTTAGAAGTGATATATATAGAGCTCGGAAGAAGATAGTTCCAATACTGCGATTCTATGTTGGACACTGCAGACATAGACGGCTCAGGACGGCATGCCGAAAACAGAATAAACTTGATCTGCAAAGTGTCGTGTGTGTTAAAGGAGAATATAGCAATAGAGTAAGTAAAAAATATCCTATACTGTGTAGAAATAACCGATAAAAGGGATTCATCTAATCAATGTTCGAAGATTTTGACAGCACTGTGGTGTAAGGTTCATTTGACCAGTTAGCTTCTAACATAATGATGATCATCGATAAAAATACTTGCTACAATCCCCTTTATCATCCTTCCTTTCATATTTTCCAATATAACTAATAATTATGTGTTCATTCAAACCCTTTTTTTTATTAAAAAAATATCTATTTATCATATTAAAAAAGAAACACAGAGCTTTTATACGTATTATGGGTGAAAGTAGAATACTAATCATGGAGGAGCAACATGTAAGGAATGGTGAATGAAGTAAATCAGTCGTGCAGAGAGTAAATGAATGGTGAGCATTATATGTATGGTGTGTGCAGTGAACATTGAGGTGCAACGAGTAAATAAAAGGACAGATCCAACAATACATAGGGGTGTGGGGTTATTACAAGTGTAAATGCATGAAGTAAAACAAAATAAGCAGTCCAATGATTAAAACAAAATGTGGATAAGATTAAAACAATAAATGTGATTGGTTAAAACAAAATGTGGATTAAAACAAATCTATGTGATAAGATTACATAAATTTAAAATAAATTTGATTGGTGAAAATGATTTTAATTAAATATTGAATTATAAAAAAATAACACTATTATTAATGAATTATTATTTCATTATGATTTTTATTAGTATTCTATTAAGATGTTGTATTATTTTCTCAATTAATATTATTTTTAAATACTTTATATTTCATTATTAATATCATTAAATTATTGTTACTTGATAACTTATTGGCAAGTATACCAAATCGTTACAAGTAATACAATGAATAAGTAAAGTATGGTTCTCCCAAGGGACTTGTGCAACACATGACAATTTGTTCTTTTATAACTCAATTAGACATCAAAATACATAAAACAATACAAGAAACACAGTTGGTGTACCAGTAATTGGTCTTTGACTAACATTACAGTAACATCCTGGATAAAATACGTTCTCTGTTTAAGCATTCACATAAGCGTATCTTGATTTAATTCCTTAAAGCAAGTTCTAAAATTATCTATTAAATTATTAATTCCTTAATTAATTCAACAGATGATTTTGCATTAAAATCAGATGTTTAGAATGACCAAAAGTACAGAAGCTATTCCTAGCATCGTTCCTTTTAGTTTCTTTTCTTACTGGTTCTACAAATACTTCCCAGTACAAAAGAACCTTTAAAAAGAATTATACTTCCGTATAATCTAAAACAAGAACAGAGACATATATTGCACAGGAAATTTACTACTCTTTACAGCCTTGATGTCTTGAAGGTTTTCCTGACCCGGCAACGGGTGGAATAGAGAGAGAAATGCCCACTTAGAACTCGCTAGGATAGGCTTTAACCATGACTCTGATACCATGTTAGAAGTGGTGTTTAAGCCTAACTCAACCCCACAAAACCGGCTTGTAAGGTGAGGTTTGCACCTCACTTATATATTATAATTTGGCCTTATCTCTAGTCGATGTGGGATTTCCAACACAAATACTGGTGCGCTGTGCGAATTTCTTCTGTTGGCTCTGCGAATTTTTGCTTCCACTATGCGGGAATTGGTTGACAACTTCCAATTTATACAACTTTTCCTGAACAATAATTTACGAAATAATCTACTTCCTATTACAACTTTTCACTGAGTAATAACATGAATAATTATAAAATTGAGATCATTTATAAGTGTAAAAATAACTTATTTTCACACTTATCATTACTGTTCTTATTTTTATTTTTGTTATTATTATTATTAGTTGTTGTAATTTAAAAAAAAAAACTATTTAGTAATTATATTCTCCATCCTTTCGAATCACCTCATTAGAGATAAAATCTTACTTCCCTTCCTCATTTATCCACAAATATGGTGTAAGAAACAAAATGTAATTCCCACTTATTTCATCCATTATTATCCTTATATAAGTAATATATATTAATTTAATTAAATAACAATATATATAATACTTACGCATAATTTGTTTTTATTTGGTAGCAGTCGTACATTATTATGAGATTACGAGGGGTTTGATGTTACAATTTCAGAATTTCATTGAACAGTTTCCTCCAACTCCAAGATTAATCATGAGATATTATGACGTTCCACAGACTTTTTCTTTTGCTACAAACTTCTAATTCTAGTTAGAAGACCTATCACTTCTAACAAAACTAAAAATAACTGTTCCATTAAAACATGTTTAAAAAAGCACATCAGCCATGGAAACTATATATATACAGAGATTGAATTCCAAGACCCTATATTTTTCTTAATTATTATTTAAGTGATATTATACATTTCTTAATTATTATTTAAGTGATATTATATATTTCTACAAATTCTGTGACTTGCTTGCTATTCTGCAAAAGGAAAAAAAAAAAAAGTCAACGCGTAGTTTTGTTTATTACACTCTGATGACTTTGACTGCAATTTAAAGAAAACACAAAAGAAACTTGCTTAGCTGATCACCATTTCTTTTTATTTTCACGAACCATTATTACAATGGAAATAGTCTAAACAAACAAATCCAGCTCCAGTGATAACTATAAAGACTTTTTATATTATCTATATATATATATATATATATATATATATATATATATATATATATATATATATATATATATAAAGACTTTTTATATTAATTTTTTTTATATAATTAACACTAAAAATTACAATAGCATTAATTTTTATATGATTTTTTTTCAAGCAAGTTTATTTTTTAATGATAAAAAATAATATTTATTAAACTCTAGAAATTTCTAAATGGTTCAGTGAATGTTTGTTTATTAAAGCTAGCTTCTGCTTTGACCAGATTTGTAAGAATGCTTGCCACCTTTTAGGATCTTTCAGTTGAAGCAAAACCGAAGGCTTTTGTTCAATTATTTCAAAATGTTTAATAAAGGTTTTATTTATATATATATATATATATATATATATATATATATATATATATATATATATATATATATATATATATATATTATATTATATTTTTTTCATGAAAATTCTAAAAAAGCGTTCAAATATAAAATCATTAACTCTGTTGAAAACTTGAACGAGAAAGGTATTATTATATATAGTGAAATTAACTATTACAATAGAAACACGTAAAGTGGTTGTTCTGAATTATTGATTAAAAGAAATGGTTTTTGTGTTACGTAGAATTGCCAAATTAAAGTGGAAAACAATTTGGAATAAAATGGCAATTGCATTTATCTAAACAAAAAAGGTAAACATTATACTTTAGGAAAATGCTGGATTGGCAAATGAACTAACCATTATGGTTAAAAAAGATAAAATATATTTATATTTTTCTAAATTTTTTAAAATGTTTTCTATTCTTCAAAAATACATTATTTTTGTTTTATAGGTATTATCCAACTATTCAAAAAAAAAATAAAAAAGGTGTATTTTAGGAAGACAGGAAATTTATATAAGATACATATTTTAAATTTAAAAGATATTAAAATAAAGTTAAATGCATGATAGTGACTTCTTAATTTCCTAGTATCTTTCCATATATTGATTAATGTCATCAATCACAATACCATAATTGTGAATAGAGTAATCAAGAGTTAAGGAAGAAAATGAAATATGGAAAACCGCGAAAGCCGAAGCCACCGACGCTTTCACCAAACAAGGCCTAAGGTTCCTTGAGAGACTGAAAAGATGTCCAATTAATTATTAATCTATTAATTAATTATAATAACGAGAAAAGAAACAAAAAAAGCGTGCGTGGTTATAGCAGTGTGTAAGGTTGGCGCGTATATAAACAAAGACGATGACGAGCGGTGACCAACGCCATTGTAACAGCTCACGTACTGAACCGTTGGGTTGTTCTTCGAGACCCACTCTGACTCGCCTGGTTGACTCGTTCGAGTTTGGGGGTTTCTGATTCGCCCCCAGACGGATCTCAATTTTTCCTCAGGTCAATTCTGTTCTCTTCGTCTTTTGATCTTTATTTTATTTATATATTTGTTACTGTTTGCTTTCTGCATGAATGGAGGTGAGGTGAATGTTTTATGTGGCAATGTAATTTGCGTTTGTTCTGATTCCGAATTGATGGTTCCTTTTTTTTAAAAAAAATTCGTGTTTACTCCGTTTTCTTCTTTCATCACGCGGTGTTTGTGTGATTGCATTGTACTTTAGTCTCATCATGTGTTGAAATTGATGAAAACAATTGTGTAGTATCAGATCTGGTGCTGTTGTTAAATATTCGGTAATTTGAATTCTCTTTTCGTGCCTTTCCTGCTTTGCTTCAACTTAAGCTTTTGTGAAGTATTGTATAACAAAATATTAACAATACAAATACTGCTGAAATTTTTGATACCTTGCATGACATAGTATATGCAATGCAAAATCGGGCTAGTCTCATTAGGCTTGGGTTCAATAGATCTAGAACATTCTTATGATGCATGCTTATTTGTAGAAGCTAGATTCTACAAGATAAAGACCAACAAAAAAGATTCAGCTAGATAAATAACTACCTTGCATTCTCTCCAAAATGTGCTCTTTTTGAGAAATCCATTCCTGAAAATAGTATAAAGAAGGGGGCCTTTTCTCGTCAGTAATGTCAGTAAACTCAAATCTCTAACGCTATCCATTGAACTAATTTTGACAACACGTCAAATTTGATTCTCCCTAAATCCAATATCAACCATTTATATATATAAAGATTAACTCCTCGTATGAAAGTATTCTCAATATTATACACACCATTTTATGCATTTTTTTCTCTAGCTCAATTCTTAACAGATCAAGCAATGTAACAAAAGTTAATAGTTGGGAATCAATTATATATCACTGTTTTACATGAATCTTTCTTCAGTAGCCAAACTTACATTGAGGGCTTCTTGAGTGGAGATACTTTTATCATTGAAAGTTATGCAAGAATCTTCTTAATTTGAAATAGGGAGGCAGACTCACCCTGAAATTATCAGCAAAATGCAAATGTTTGCCGTGTACTGCAATTCTGACAGATAGCACAGTTTATAGATAAACCTTGACTAGATTGAACTGTATTTTTTCCTTCACTGAAAGCTAGTAGCATTGTATAGCTGGGTTTCATATCGGGCTACACCTTATGCTTCATTTTACTTTCCTTTCTATATTTATGATGTAATGACACACATAATTTGATCTTGCTTTTGCTTCTTTTGAAATTTGGACGAGTGTAAAGTTTTCAGGGTTTTATGTCTTAAGCGTTTTCTGACAAACTGTTTTTTCTTTTGTTTTTCTTTTGTCATTTCAGTTACCATCTTTAGCTGCATTCGTCTCACGTCCTTTGATCACCTGTCATCTCAAGTGCAAATTCTTTGCCAGCTGTTTAAATTTTACAAGCGTCCGTGAAGAGTTCCGTGCAAGTTCCTTCCTGGCACGCAGATTTATAATAGAGCAGAGTGAAAATAGTTTTACACATCTGGGTTTGTGTTCTCTGTTATTCACTTTTGATCTGCTTCTAAATTTATAATTTGCTGGAAAAACAAAGGGCATCATATCACAATGAAGGCACTGATTTTGGTTGGAGGTTTTGGAACGAGGTTGAGGCCATTGACACTCAGTGTTCCCAAGCCTCTTGTTGATTTTGCTAACAAGCCCATGATTCTGCATCAGGTAAAGCATTTTGAAGTCTTTTTCTTGAACAAGTATGGACCATTCATGAGTAAATTAGGGATAGGCCTTATCATTTGATCCATTGACTCTTACACTAATGAATTGTTCATACCACATTATTTTATCCAATAAATCACCATGAATCTAGCTGAATTGTCAATACTATGTTTCTTTCTTAGTTTTGTAATACCCGTATAATAAGAAAAAAACCTGTTTGTTATTCAAATCTGAATCTTGCTATTAAAACTAGAAAAAAATAATTGATTTTTTATTTATCAATTTAGAGTATCAACGTACATAGACTCAAAATTTAAAAGTTTTGATTGCTCTCAGTAGCTGTTCCCCACATCAATAATCTGTTTTTCAGTAGATAGTGTGGCTGTCTACACTTTTTGTTGATTGTATCTTCTTCCACCTTTACTCAAGAAGTGAATAAAATTGTTTTCTCCTTCTTGCAAGTGTGGGTATTTTGAATTTCATTAATCTTTATTGTCTTTTCTCTTTGTGTTTGTTCTCTTTACCATCTTATCACTGTGTATGCACTGGTGCATACCTGACTACGGATGTGTATGTGTGTCTATCCTTTTCGTATATATCTCTTAATACACTTAGTATACTACCCTACAAATTAATCTTCTAATTGTACTTGTTTTGCAGATAGAGGCTCTCAAGGCCATTGGAGTCAATGAAGTGGTGCTAGCCATCAATTACCAACCAGAGGTAAGGATTTCATATCTCCTCGCCATTCTGTTTTCTTAATGAGATTAAGGTAAATAAAGCTTTATTTGGCGTTGGAAAAACTTCCACCTGCAGGTTATGTTGAATTTCTTGAAGGAATTTGAGGCAAAACTTGGCATCAAAATCACTTGTTCTCAAGAAACTGAACCACTGGGTACTGCTGGCCCCTTGGCTCTTGCGAGGGATAAACTGATAGATGACTCTGGAGAGCCATTTTTTGTTCTCAACAGTGATGTTATCAGTGAGTATCCACTTAAAGAAATGATTGCATTCCACAAAGCCCATGGAGGAGAGGCTTCCATAATGGTGACAAAGGTAACTGTGACTAGACGGTTTATATACAGTTCTGATTATATACATATGTGGTCCAGATTTGAGCTTTCAGATCTTATTTTTAGGTTGATGAGCCGTCAAAATATGGTGTGGTTGTAATGGACGAGACTACTGGACAGGTTGAGAAATTTGTAGAGAAACCAAAGTTGTTTGTTGGTAACAAAATCAATGCTGGAATCTACCTATTGAACCCCTCGGTTTTGGATCGAATTGAACTGAGACCTACTTCTATCGAGAAAGAGGTGTTTCCAAATATCGCAGCAGCGAAAAAGCTATATGCAATGGTCCTGCCAGGATTTTGGATGGACATTGGACAACCAAGGGACTATATTTCTGGTCTGACACTTTACCTGGACTCACTGAGGAAAAACTCTCCTTCTAAACTGGCCAGTGGTCCACATATTGTGGGAAATGTCATTGTACACGAAACTGCTGAGATTGGTGAGGGATGTCTCATTGGACCTGATGTTGCAATCGGTCCTGGCTGTGTCGTTGAGTCAGGTGTCAGGCTTTCACGCTGCACAGTAATGCGAGGAGTTCGGATTAAAAAGCACTCTTGCATATCCAGCAGTATCATTGGATGGCATTCCACCGTAGGGCAATGGGCCCGTGTGGAGAATATGACCATCCTTGGAGAAGATGTCCATGTTTGTGATGAAGTTTACAGCAATGGTGGTGTGGTTTTACCTCACAAGGAGATCAAGTCAAACATTGTGAAGCCAGAGATAGTCATGTGATGTTGCTGTCTTAAATTCATAGTGTGCGATTAGGAAGTTTTAAGTTCTTGTTTCCGAAATGTGTTTTCATTCGTTTTATTTATTTTTTTCTTTATCCGCATCCCAATCCGTTTTTCTCTATGCTACATATTGTACAAGTCAGTTTCGTGTTTATAACGAGTGATCCCATAATTTACAATGTTGTAAGGAATGTCTTTGTAAAGGGTATAAAGTTGGTCCTAGTTTATGTAATCTGAGGTGTTACTCTTTTATCTCTCTTTTCCAAGATTTCTTATTAATTATTTGAGATAAAGTTGGGCCTAAGTCATGAAACGGAGAGACTAGTAGACTTTTTCGTAGTCCTAGGGGCATTAACATATATATTATGTGTTCTGCTAACAAATAAAACGTATGTTTTCAGGGCAATATATATATATATATATATATATATATATATATATATATATATATATATATATATATAACAAAATGCCTATCCGCAATGTGTAATAATATTTAACATTAATATTATTGATTTATAAATAATAGGTATGACGATTCACCGTACAAAATTTATAATTATAAAATTATTGTACACCTTAGTGATTTTAAGTAGATTATGAAAAGTGGAATTATTTTCATCACTGTTTATTTTATTGAAGACCAAATCCGTTGCATCGCTATTCCCATATAAGTAACTAGAGGGAAAAAAATCTAAAACTCAGAAAAATGCTTGATTTCATTATACTTGATAAGAATTCTCAAAATAAAAAAGAACTTAGTTTGAGTTAGGAAGCGTCTTTATAAACTATCTTCTTTTAGAGGTTTCTCCTTTCTTTTGTCAAAAGGTTCCAGTTTAGTATCAATCATGTGGCATACCATAAATTTACAACAACTTTTACTAAATAATCACATTAGAAAATTGCAACGTACATCAGTGCCTGCCCATGCAAGCCATGGACTAACACAGTGTTCAATTTGAGAACTGAAACGGAGAGAAAAAAATTTATATAAAGAATTCTTATTTAATTCAAAAGTTTAGAAAAGAAGGAAAAGTAAAAGGATAAAATATCTCCTTCAACTTTTGCCCCTATTAATATTTGGATGATATTATTTTTTTCTTCTCTCTCTTTTCACTCCAAAAATCCCCATCCTCCTTTGAACCAGAAAATAGCATGTTCCCATTTTTTTGGAGCCAAAGATGAAGTATTTTTATTATTTTCATAACTGTAACAAGTGATATCACTTAAAAAAACAATCCTAAACAAATACCATAAATTTCCTAAATATGAGGGGAAAAACAACTCTCGTATAAATAACATCATGAACAGAAAAATCAGCAACAGATAGCATAAACATTTCTCCCCTCTAATGAATTGTACAATTTTACTCCACATTGAGAAAACAAAGCACATCCTAATGACCTTCCTTTTCTCCCTTCCCTCCATGAACTTTTATCTTTAAAAACCAAGAATCAAATAGCAAGGTCTTTGTGGGTGTAGCTAATTGCTTTGTCACCATCCACTATCTGTCCACTTCCTTTGAGAATCCTGGACATAAGCAAATGAATGATTGTAGTATCAGGTATTAAACTTATAAGCCTATTGGTATGTTAGTTATTGTATGTAGCAAATCTTATTCTATTCACATAAAGCTTTTCCACCTTTTGTGTTGTTCAAATTGAGCATGCATGCCAACTGAATGAAATGGCTAGTTATACACTAAATGGTTTGTATTATTTCAATTATAATGATTTAATGACCACCAAGCTCATACCATCTGGTTGTTAACAATCCATCAACTCCTACTGGACCCCGAGCATGAATCCTGCTTGTACTTATTCCCACCTATAAAAAGTCCATGACATGAGAGTTTGGAACTAAATCAACAACCTTGGCATTAGATATTGATTTTGAAGAACATGTTTAGAATAACATACCTCTGCTCCTAGACCAAATCGTGCTCCATCACTAAATCTTGTACTAGCATTGTGAAAAACAGCAGCACTGCCAATATAACAAACATTATTTACAAACTGCCATTGTAAATACGCTGAATGCTCAAGAAGTTGATTGCTTATAAGAACAGGGATTCTTGTGTTTATTAATATAAAACTTAGTCAGGAAAGGCAATTGAATTACACAAAATAGTGAAATGTTGTATAGTTGTGATTAGTAGCGTATAAAAAGACATTATATTTCAAAATTGCCTGTCAACTTGGCGTAGAAACACATCAGCTACTTCATGATCTTCTGTAACAATGGAATCAGTATGTGCACTGCAACGAAACAGAAATGTGACAAATTTCAATCCAAAATAGAGATCTAATTTGAAATGAAGCGGACAGAGATGGATGAAATGGAAATATGCTTCCAAGACATTATCTACAAATAAAGAGAACCGTGCCTTCCATAAAGATTTATATGATCAATAGCTGCATAAACGTCATCCACAATTTCAATTGTGCATGTCAGCGAGTTGTACTCATGATGTAAAGAACGAGCCAGAGGAATATTTAACAAAGAACTTGCCTTCGGTCCTCCAAACAATGTAACACCTACATAAATTTTAAACCATATCAGGATTCCAGAAACCTTACAACCTACCTTTTACAGTACATTAACTTCAAGAAACTATTCTTCAATTTTGGAAAAGACATCATAGTCAGACATTCACCAATCCAGTATAAATGTTAGCCAGAAATCATACCTTCTGTCCGTAGGTCAACAGTAATATTATTGAGCCAACCTTTCTCTACTAAGTCCTTGTGAACAAGAAGTGTTTCCTAAAAATTGAAATTTGAACAGTGAATAGAAAAAATAACTGGAAAACAAAGGTTGCGCTTTCATCGATTACAAAGAATAATAGAAGTTACCATGGCATTGCAGCCTGCTGGATAATCTATTTTTGCATCCAGTACAATCCTCTTTGCCATCTCCAAATCAGCAGATTTATCAACATAGACATGACAAATTCCATCTGTTTGGCAATAATGTGGCTTTATTACAGTAAATTCATTTGACAAAAGGATTTTACCATATTATATCAAGCACTTTGCTTGCATATTGAGCAGAAGGGTCTTACCAGCATGACCCAGAACTGGAATTTTAGTCGAACTCTTTATCTGAGAGACAAGTTGGTTGCTGCCTCTTGGAATCACCAGATCAATTACATCATCCAACTGAAAGAAAGGCAAAATGCAGACTCTAGCTTTTGTTTAATGAACCAAAGATCAAAGTGAGCAAGTTTATAAATCAGAAATTAACTTCTACTTTGTACTTACCTTAAGTAACTCAGGAATTTCTGCTCTTGATGTCACAAGTCCAATAAGTTTTGCACCGACAGAATCTGGTATGGCTTCAGTAATGACCTGAAGTTCCAGCAATGAAAAGTTACACAGAAAATATTTATTAATGAGACTGAAAATATCAAATATATAACTTAAAAGAAAACGATTCACAAATTGTCATTTATTTTGAAACTAAACTTTGTGCAAAATTGCATTTGATCTCTTAGCCTCCTTGCCTCCTTTCAAGAGAAGCCCATTCCCACTTCGGATTGCCAAAGAAGCTATCTGTTAAGATTACGTGAAGCTACTGGCTTAGAATGCAGATAAACAATATAAAATCAAAAGGTAGTCAAATTAGGCTTTTTGTTTCTTGAACTGCAATTTAGACATTTTTTAATCCAAAAGAAATTTCATCTTTTCATGTTATACGAAAAGAAAAATTCATATTATTTTAAAGGTCTGATCACAGCTTAGTAGGTAATATAATCTGTCCAAGCCTATCATCTACAGAAAGCAAATTGAAAAAGGAATATAAATAAAGGCAGGGAAGGGTAAAATTTAGAAACTGACACAGTATTGACCAGGTATCGACTGAAGGTTCAAAAGAAAATTGAAAATATTGGTTTACCTGCACTAGTGCATCAGGGCGAGACTCAAAAACAATTAAAAGAACACCTAAAGGTGATGATGTTTTCTCCAAAATCAGCCCCTCTGCGAGCTAGATAAAATGTAAGCCGTCAGAAATATTATAGATCAGTAACTATTACTAACAATCAAGTGTGCATGAAAAACTTTTAAACCGTATATTTTATGATTAAGCAGAGATTGCATCCACATCCACACACACAAGTTCAGACAGCTTTCTCATACAAATTTGTATATAACACAATCCATTTCATTCTTCTCTAGTGGCATAATGTAAAACTAGAATCTGTAATAAATACAATAAATGGAAGGAACTCAATTTTAACTTGGCACAATGTAAAACTACTATGACCCATACATAAATTATCACACACACACACACATATATATTATAGCTAGAACAAAGTTTTTGTTACCTCAGTTCGTTTAAGCACTCGACCAATGGGATCTTCCATTGATGCAATAATTCGAATGTTGTTTGCAAGGGTTGCAAGCTGTCAGTCATCGTCATTTATCATCACAAATTTTATTATCTGTTAAAATTTAAATAGTTTCAACTATAGGTTAACTGCCTTGCCTTCTCCTTCTTTAAAACCAGCCTAGCCACCAAGGATTTTTCACATCCTTCTTCTTGTGCAGCAGCAACATCAGCTTCATTTTCAATCCTGATCTCCTCTTGATGTGCTTCCAAAGCATCGGCTATTTTTAGTAAAATTTGTTTCCTCTCTTCTGAAGACACAGCCTGTAATGTAAGATACGGAGATCAGAATGTTAAAGTAGGAATGATATACTGACAGCTTAGTATCCACAATCCTGTAAGTGCTTAATTATAAAAGAAACCTGAAGCCTTCTGGAACAGTCCCTAGCTGCAACTGCCATCTCCCGAGCATTAACCTCTTTTATTGGGGCCCATTTATGGGCATCTTTATGGAAGAGGGTTCCAATAAGTTGTCCTTGGAGAACTTTAAGGATATTTTCTGCTGCATAACCACTGAAAAGAAACAAGAAAAAACCCACGTACACAGATGGGAATCAGATAGAGTAGTTAGCATACATAATGGATTTCATCTTGCAATTATATTTTCTGTTTAAAAGATCAAAAATTGAAAAGGGTGAAAAAGAAAATTTAGTGATCCTACATTACATGACACTACCATAGATTTACTGACCAAATATGTGGTCAACAAATAGTCATCCAAATACAAAAACAGAGAGAACAAATAAAACAAGTAACTGTATACAAAAATTAAATCAATAACTGTTTGTATTTCCATCTCTCAAAGTTGCTTGGGGTTCAGTGAAAATTTAATTAGTGATGTCACATGTCTTGTCTAGATAAAAAGTTTCTAATTGAAAATGGAGATACTGAAAAATGCTTTAAATAAAATCTAAAGAGGATACACAAATATGCAGTAAATAGAACTGGTATAAAAAATTCAAAAACAAGTTTCGGTTTAAATTATTGTCGGTAGCATCGTATAATAGAGCACCTGGTAATGATAACAGGAATGCCAGCTTCAGCTGCATGAATAGAAGCCTTTACTTTGGCAGTCATACCACCTCTTCCCACTCTAGACTTGTCTCCAAAAGTAATTTCATTTTGATGTTTCTCTTTAATGTATGTATGAATAAGCTTTGAACGTGGGTCACTTGGAGGACCACTATAAAGACCCTCTACGTCACTCAACAAAATTAGAAGATCAGCTTTTAATTCCAGTGCCAATAAAGCTGATAAACTGTCATTATCCCAAAATATGCCCGAAGAATCCTGCACAAAAATAATTTGGTGTTACTTATAGCACTCTCTGATTTATTCTCTTCCCTGACCTTATATTTTTTGGGAAGAAACCAAACATTAAAACACCCTTTGCATAATATAAAGGATAGAAGGATTTCAACAAATGCTAGGTATACTTCACAGACAGAGAAGGATCATATTCAATGTTAAACAAGCATGAAAGTTTTCTTAAATAGGTTGAGTTGGCTGATGGATAAATTACTAAATTAAAATGTACTTACATTCATAAGAAAACATGTTATAAAGACTCAATATTTAAGTTTAACGGATAAAGTTCAGAAAATTCATCTGAAGAAACAAATGTAACCCCCAACTCTACTTCAAGCTAGCATAACCATTTATCATAACATTAAGAAATAAAATAATAATAACGACACAAATTTTTAATAAAGGTACATTGCTTGAACAATCAGCTCCAAGATTAAGTTCCACTGTAATAACAAATCAGACAAGTAGAATATCAAACCTCATATGGAGCTTTCCTAGTACTAACTGCATCGTTCTCGTTGAATATGGGAATAACTTTTAATCTTAACAATGATTTCACAGTTTCGCTGAGTTGCTTTCTGAAATCTTTGTCTCGGAAATCATTGTCTGTCACAAGAAGCTGGGCAGATGTCACATCTAGCTGCAGGACAGGGAGAGAAAGGAATTTATCAATATCAATGCCAGTTATCCTAAAATAATATAAGAATGAAATATGATATGTCATAAAGGGTAAACAAAACAAAAAAAATCTAGACAACGCATTTGGAATGCAAGCAGACATAAGGCGACAGTTCAGTCATGAACATTAATTAACAACAATTACCTGACTAAACAAAGCATCATAAAGAGCCATAAGGCTGTTCTGTCCAACAGCAGCACAAGCCTTGCCATCAAGTTCAATTTGCGGCTTCTGAAGGTCAGCAAAGCTGTAAAATGTGTACCATGAAAGACCAAAGTAAATTACAATTTCACCAACTTTCAAGGATACAACATACATGTGCATCCTCTGACAGAACAAAGGTGTTAGAACTTGATTACCTGCTGTTAATTAATTTTCTGTATCTAAGCCTTTGGCGACCAAGGCCAACAGCACCTGATGACACCAAAATAATCTCATAACCAAGAGAGTTCAGCTCCTTAATCTGCCATGTATTCTCAAAAGGGTCACACATGCCAAACTCAAAATCCAATCTTTATTCCTAGAACAATATATATACATACACACACACAAAGCAACCTGCTCACAGAGTGCCCCTAATTTTCCAACTGCCAACCTTCCATCTTGGCGAGTAACCACAGCAGTCCCAACCTTTAAAACCATACAAAACAACCTTAGCCATTTGCATCATCCTATGGTCCAAGCAATGCACACAGAACAAACCATTTGATGCACAACACAGAAATGAAACAACAGAAGGATAATATATATTTTGGAGAGAAAAGAGAACCTTGATGATGATGCGCTTAACATCTTTGAGAAAATGTCTATAAGGATCTGCGTTCTCCATATTCTGACCAGCAAACTGTTGTTCTTGTTCAGTGCGGTTGGCAGAGAAGAAAGAGAGTCTGCCTGTGAACAGTTTTTAATCTTAAAGTCACGTGTTGACAAAAAGGTTTACACTTTACATTACGTCCTCACCACAGATATTCACATTTTCTTTTATTTCTTTTAAATTACATCCCATATAGTTGGATAAATTATTCCTGAATAGTTGGTCTATATTTATATTTAAATTTTGTCTAAATTTTCTTTTTCTATTATTTTCCCGGACAAAATTATAAGTTTTACCATTAGAACTTTAAACAGGAGATAAAAATTTAGAGGCAGTTTTAAAAACGAAGAAAGACTTTTTTTGACAGAGGAATTAAAAATAAAGAAAATAAAAAAGTTTATTTAAGACAAAATTAAAAAAAAAAACAAAAAATCTTAACTTTCGAAACTTTTTATTTTTTGTTTTATCTTAATGTTTCAATTATAAACATATCTGATTTGTCGTTGTTAAGACATCAATGTTTCTTTCACAGACTTGTAAACTATGAACAACAAAACAACTTCTAATCACAACACGAACAATCTGAAAGTTTTGGTTAAAGAAAATGTGTACATTCAACAAGAGATGAGAGTACAATCTTCCAATAAAAATTAATAAAATATTTATTATTACCTCTCAAAACTGACTAATAAAACCAAAATGGAGGGCTTCTTCATCTTTTTGCTATTTATATCATTCTTTTGTAAGGAAAATGTTGAAATTTGTAGAGAATTGGAAGTTACTGTAAATCATAAATTAAAGTCCACGCGGTTGGATGTTCTTGAGCCAACTGTCATGTTTTTATTAACATTTTTTATTTTAAATTTCTAAGCACTCTCTATATAAAAAATTTAATGCTAAGAATTAATTACATGTTGTGATAATATATTTTGAAGTTACTTATTAACAGATATATCATATTGAAATTAAATAGTATATACATAGACTACTTATCTTAATATATTTGTTTTCTGATTAAAACTAAAGGTGCAATGTCAACTCTTTTAATTTTCTGTGTAAAAACTGAAAAAAAAAAAAGTACTGGTTGTCATTTCGTGACCCAATACAATTCAATAGTTTTAAAAAAAGTGTTCATAAATTTTAAATGGAATAGTCTCTTCAACCTCTCATCAATTTTGATTATTTTTTTAAAAGTAGGATTAGAAGTTAGTAATTAAGAAAGATATAATTATTTTATATTATTTATTCATATAAAATATATAAGTTATACAATATACTTGTGATAGAAGAAAAAAATATCATTTACACTACCTTATAGCAGATAGATAAAGAACTTTAATAACTTTAGATAAAAATTGAATATATTAAAATAACACATTATTTTGGCTTCAAAAATTTTGTTAGAGATCCGTTCTTTTTATTCTATAATAAAATTAATATAGTCAGAGATAGAAATTTTCTGCTTACTGAATGTGTAAAGATATTTAAATTTTAAAGAATAAAAATAGCGAAGACAATCATTCTTTTTAAAAAAATAAAAATTTTAAAATTATAGAATATATATATTAAAATGTAAAAGAAAATTAATCTCATAAGAGATGTTTCTGTCAAAAAGTACAGCGAAAATAGACTACTCTTAATTGTGGTCTTCAACATGGCATGCACGTCCATTGTCCAATGCAAAAATGTGAAAATTTCGAATAATTTTATTTTTATGTATTTTAATTCAACTTTTTGTTTACACAGCTTTAATATAAATTTATAATATATTATCATGCTTTTTATTATAAATAATACGTGGATTAGAATTAAATATCAGTTAATATTGTTAACCTAGTAAGGTTGGGAGATAACTCACCAATAAAATCAAATAAAAGAGTTCCTAGTTAACGTTTGAAAAGTATTTATGGAAGCCATAGTTTCTGTTAAGGAGAGTATTTATAAACGAAAAGAATATTTAAATTTTTTAAATCGTTTTCCCTTCTACAAATATACATCTTAAACTTAAATTTTATTTTAATAATTCTCAAACTTTATCCCATTTGCAGATAAACCTATTAAAGTTTTAATTAAAACTTAATGAATAAGAATATTTTGTAGTGAAAGAATATATTGTTGAAGTAAACCGGTTGGTGGTCCCAGCTGCCAATTCCTAATCCACTTACACTTTTTAGTTGGTAATTATTATTAAACCAAATTAATAAATATTATTAATGTACCATGTTCTCACCACCTCCAACTAGGGATGCCAACCAATTGGACCAACATGGCAACTAAGTACCAATTCATTATTTCTATTTTTTATATTCATTCATATATAGTTGTCTACGTCCATGGATATTTTTTTAAAAATGAAAATTTGAACATAAACTCAAATAAATTATATTCTTAAAATAAATAAATTCAAATTCAAATAAAGTTACATTCTAAAATATAAATTGTGGTATATTTACATTGTTTTGTGAGTACGAGAAATTATCTTGCAGAACTTAAGGTTCCAGATTTTATGCTCTTTGGATCAGAAGAGTGTCTATCCTCATGGCTGTCACTTCCTGCCCCTAATTTATTTCTTATGCACCTCCCTAAATATTTTTAATATTCATTCTACCTTGAGTAGAAACCCTAATTTTCGAATCTAAAAATATCTTCTTCCTAATTTGAAAAATATTAAAAATAAGAAGGTTTTAAGATTTTTATTATATTTTTAATGATAGGTATGTTGGAAAGTATAACTTTTATGGAGGTGCAAGAAGAAAAACAGGAAGGTGCGGGAAGTAGCACCCTTGAAATCCACTTGATGAGGGACGATTTGGGTCACTTCTATGTTTTATTTGAGTACAATTGAAGAATTGTTTCCAAAATACTTTTTCAAGAAATAAAAAATGAGTAACCTATATTAAAGGTAATTTACAAAAATTCACAAATATAACTTCTCTAGATTCTTATTTCAACTTGAATAAATAAATTTTAATCTATAACAAACTTTATTTTATTTATATTCCACTTATATTATTTATATTTCATGAAGTCTAAATAAAAATACATAAATAAAATCATACTCGAGTAATCCAGACGGGTACAGATTAAAAAAAATGTACAAAGGAATCCGACCAACCTTACATATATTACTAAGATGCAGTCTGCCCTATTTGGTAAACCCTTTTTTTTTCTTTCTTCCTTGTTCACAGTTCATTTTCCAATTTCTTTGTTCCTAACTTCCTTTCACACTATCTTTCTATTATTGATGATACAATGCAAAACTATAAATTCAAAGGCAAAAGTTACATAAACCAAACCAACTCATCATGTCCAAAACACTATACAAACTAATCAAGAAGCACCACAGTCAAATTAATACAAAAGTAAATATCACACTAAACACCACAAGAACTCATGTCCCAAAAACTAAAGGTGACAGCTATTTGAAAGTTTTCAACATAACATGGTTACTATCAAGAATATACATAGTTGATTAATATACCTAATATTTTTACAGTACATGATTAATATAAATGTCAATTAATTTGTTATATTACAAAAATATAATCAATTATGAACCAAGTTCCCCAGCTAGATTCTTTTGAGCTGGGGTCTCATTTTCACATCCTATTCGTATAAAACAATCTGACAAGTGAACCTAAACAGCTTATAAAATTTATACAAGCTGCAGAGCATATTGAATTGCTTTAGTCATAATATCACGAATCTGTACATCCTAGATTCTAATTAAGATATGTAACAGTAAGTCATATCATTTTCAGCTCCACTAAAGTGTTGAAATGAGGGATCTGGTAATTACAAAAAAAAAAATGAAAGGAGCTGAAATCCGATAATTACAAAAAACATGAAAGGAGCTCAGATATCGAGAACAATTAAATCAGAACCTTGTAACCTTGCAATCATCAATAAACCAAAATTACAAAAACCATATCTGTTGCAGATAATTCTACCCAACGTTTTAAACAGAGTTAGCCAGTTGCGTGGGTCGGTGTGGTGTGGGTAACAACGACAGTGATTTGGATTTTATTCTTCATTACTGCAATGCTTAAAGTTATCCAAAGAAACGAACCTTGATGAAGACAGCCAAAGCTATTTGCAAGAAAAATGCAGCAATTACAGCCACCGAAACATCATTTCCTTCTACAAAAGACCTTAGGTTCAAGGCAACAAAGCTAGCTGAAGCAACGCCTGTAAGGATTATTATGATCCAACGAAGAATTCCAACTGGAACAAGCAAGAGAAACTGAAAAAATTCACGAGAAGTGTTAGATACGTTGGAGAGTGGTTTGCTAGTATTCCTCATCTCATGTTCTATGAACTGTAGCGAAATGAAACTACACAATATTGCAATGAGCATACTGAAAATGATAAAATAATATACCATACTCAGAAAATCAAAACTTACAGAGGACATAATGAAAATGGTGAGGGAATACCCCCACATGCACCAGAACCGAATAAGGTTAGCATTTGAACCCATATACTGAAGGAAAAAGTAGTATGCCAACGGGACCACTATAACATAACCATAGATACACCACGCAGCCGTGCTAACGAAGCTGACATCAAAGCTCCAAGAAGTAGTGTTATCCACATGTTTCTGCGTAAGGTATGTGGCAATATTTCCAAGTAAGGCAAGTACAAAAACCAATGTTGTTGAGATCCATATTAGCCCGTATCTATAATAAAGTAAAAGTAATTATTAGAAAATCAATAAGAACCATTGTATAGGCTAAATTAATCATTTTAATCCAAAAAAAAGAGGAATGCAAATATCGCCTAGACCCACCAAATCTGCCTTCATGTTCTCCCAACATATTTCAAGAACCAAAATTTCATTAATTTTTTCCCCAAAAATTGCTGGATCAATATATATATATATATATATATATATATATTATGGGGGGAAAACTTGTAAGACGGAATTGTTAGGTCTATGGAGGAAGAGGTTCACCGGAGAGATATAACACTAATGAGATATGAATCTAACTACATAAGAGATCTACATCACTCTCTACTCAAAACTTTAAGACAATAGATTAATGGATTTTCAACCTTATAAGGTGTTTTACTTTTTCATTTCTATTCAATATAGTACTTAGCCTCACATTTGAAATTTTAACAGGAATATTAGACAGTTATGCACTTCTACTTTTGAGCTAGGATGCTGAAAAATTATCAGGTAAAAGTTCTCATGTCATTACTTGACACATTCCATGCACCCTAAGCGTGAATTAAAAAAAACAAGTTATGCACCATCTATTTCGCTCACATTGCTTTAATTTTCTGAAATTCTGGTTAAGAAGTGAACAATTTGAATGGGTGCGCAGGAAAAATGCACCAAAATGGAGACAAAAAAAGGTGGCAGAAGCAAAAAGGCCATTTTATTCTCCTACAAATTTTACTGGAACAGTTCAGTTGTCAACTATAGTTTTTCACTTTTTCTCCAAGAGTCAGAAATCCACATTTAATACAATGGGTATCTCTATTTTGATTATTGAAAATAAAGAAAAATGGGATTAAAAGAATAACTCACAAATCAGGATTAGCATCTATCTTGTTAAAAAAATCTCCGCCAACTGGATTCAAGGAACTCAACAATCTGTTTACAACAACATCCGTGTCCACGTTGAAATACTGCATGTAGGATGAGACACTAAAGATTCTCACCCAGTAGCTTGTTGGTTGTTGCCCAAATGCTTCTACAAAGACAAACAATATCAATGAATGACATTAGTATAGCATCAATTCACAATAAAATTTAAAATGAAACAACAGCAATTTTTCTTGCATCAGACTGCTGAATTTAGAGGGTGCGATTGAGAGAAAGAGAGAATAGAACCATTTAGAGATGATTTAGGGAATAGGAAATTTTTAGAATTCTTGTCGTATTTAGTGTATAAGTTACACATATCCATATAGAGAGAGACTCTACGGTATATTTGCTAGAATTACAGTATGGAATGCGACCTCCTAGACACTGCTGCCCATGAAATTGTTTTTACCATGTGATAGTATGGTAGCATGATATAGCAACCACACTTTTAACACAGACTATAAAATCAAATATCAGCCAGCAGAATGAATCATCTCTCGGTCAAAATATGCAACTGAAACCAAATGCGTGCTTCAAGAAAACAAATCATATTTGCAACAATGATAATATTCAATTATTAGTTAAAATCATAAACAAAATATTATTTGAAAGATCTAGTTCAATCGGTTCACAGAGCTCATTGTCTGAAATAACTAAAACTAAACAAAGTAAAAAGACTCTCCGGAATAAGTCACAAACCCATCACTAAAGTATTCTGAAGATCTGCCAAATCCAAAATGTGAAGCGTATAAAGTATACCTAAAAGTTTGATGACATACCAGTTGGAGTTCCAGAAATTTGATATCCCTGTCCTTTGTCAACCCCATTGGTAAAGGGGAATGTTTGCATGCTTGCATAAGGGACTACAAGAAATGTCACAGACCACCTTTTTAGGCTACCGAAACTTTTAACAACAGAGAATATCACACATCTCAACATAGGAAAAAAAAGCCAATTCTACAATTTCATACCGTTACGAGCTGTGCTACTCTTTTCATCGGCTGTGACAGCCTGAACAGCAATACAAAAGAACAAGAACCATAATCAATATCATAGATTGGCTATTAACTATCAAACAAAAATACTAGTATTATTTCCACATGAGAATTTGTCGAGTGTCAACGTGTTTCAGTTCGGGCCTTACATCTTCTCTTCTCTTCTCTTAGCTTCTGTCTAGTTTTTATGGTTTTTTCTATTTTTTAAAGGCCAGTCAAGAGAGTAATCAATTTACACAAGAACAGGTATATCAGATTATGGAAATCATTGAAGAAACCAAAATTGATACAGCACATAAGGTGAATAACTTCATCGGTGAATCTTCTACTGAGAACACTGATAAAGGTAAGAAAAATAATAACTCTTGGATCGTAGATACAGTAGCAACTGATCATTTTCCTTTCTGTATCATCGAGGATGATTGGACAGGCTAGGCTAGGCTATGTGAAGGCTTATACTTGAGGGAATAACTGATACTACAGAAAGCAGTGTGGTGAAAGTAGACATTAGCAACCAGAATGGAAACATTGGCACAGCCACCTTGGACACCCGACAGATAAAGTTTTACAATACATTAGCCATTACTTTTCTTATATTCAGTATAAAGAAAGTAAACCATGTGATGTTGGTCACTATGCGAAACAACATAGACTTTCTTTTAATCTCAGTAATTCTCGTGTCAAGAATGTTTTTGATATTACTCACATTGATATCGCCCCTTCGGTACTACTTCTATACATGGACACAAATTTTTCTTAATTATTGTAGATGACCATCGTAGATTCACTTGGATTTTCCTGATGAAAAATAAAGCTCAAAGAAGACATGCTTTATCTAGATTCATCACTCTCATACATACTTGATTTAATACAAAAATTAAAGTCATACGATCAGATAATGGTAGTGAGTTTTTCTTGCAAAGATCTTTATGATACCCCTGTCATCCATCAAACCAGCTGTATGGAGACCCCTCAACAAAACTCAGTTGTAAAAAGGAAACATAGGCACGCTTTAAATGTCGCATGAAGTCTAATATTCCTCTTGTTTTTTTGGTCTTATGTTGCTACTCACACAACTTATGTAATAAATCGCATTCCCTCTGATGTTTTCGAGAAAAGAACCCTTATGAGTTAGTATATAAGCAAATGCCTGTTTTTAATGATCTAAAAAGTCTTTGGGCCTTTATGTTTTGCTTCAACCATACAAAGAAACAGATCCAAGCTAGATTCCAGAGCAACGAAATGTGTGTTTCTGGGATGTAAAACAGGAATGAAAGGATATGTTGTTCTTGATACTAAAAATAGAGAACTTTTTGTGATTTTTTCTGAACATGTGTTTCCATATGTTAAAAGTTTCGTTTGTAATATTCAAACTGCTGAGAATTTCCAGACAGATGTTTTTAACTTTCTTGAACCATTAAATAATAACAATAATAATGTTTATAATGGGAATGATCATAACACTAATCGATTCATAATAATCAAACTAATTTCACTGCTTTGTTAGTATACATTGAAGATATAATTCTTGCAGGGAACTCTATTTCTCTATTTCTGATATTCAACAGGTCACTGCTTTCTTCAATGAAACGTCTAAATTCAAAGACTTATAAAATGCTTTCTTCGGCCTGAGATTTCTAGAACGCATAAAGGAATACATGTTTCTCAGAGAAAATACGAGTTGGACATTCTTACTGACAGTGGCCTTCTTGGAGCAAAGCCCTGCTCTACACCTATGGCTAAGGATATTAAGACCGTGTTTCAAGAAAGAGTTCCTCTAGTTGATATTACTTCTTATCAGAGACTTCTTGAAAGGCTGTTGCATCTCACCAACAAAAGACCAGAGATAAAATATGCGACTCATTTCCTAAGTCAGTTTCTTCATATGCTCCCACTGAAGACCATCTCAACGAAGACCATCTCAACGCTGCCCATCGTATCCTGCAATATGTGAAATCCAGTCCTGGGCAGGGTCTGTTCTATCCCCTCAAACCAGATGTCTACTACAGGATTTTGTATTTGTCTTGGTTCTTCTTTGATAAGCTGGAAATCAAAAAAGCAATTGGTATCCAGATCTTCGTCAGAGGCCGAATTAGGGCTCTAACTGCTCTCCCTTGTGAAATCCAGTGGCTGAAGTACTTGACGGATGATCTCAGAATCGAAGTCTAGACTCCTACTGCCACATATTGTAGCAACCAATTTGCTAGACACATTGCCTTGAATCCAAGCTTTCATTATTTTACGAAACATATTGAAATTGACTGCTAAGTTGTGCAAGAAAAACTCCAAGCTAAGCTATTTCAACTTCTCTCGGTATCCTCTGTTCATCAAGCTGCTATATGTTTACTAATCCTCTTGAAGAGCCTTCAAAGCTGCTATCTCCAAGCTCGGATTAATGGATAAATATACTCATGAGCTTGTGGGGGGATGTTGAGTGTCCACGTGTTTCAGTTCGTGCCTTACATCTTCTCTTCTCTTAGATTCTGTTTAGTTTTTACGGTTTTTCCCTGTTTTATAAGGGCTTGTTCTGATCTCTTTATAAGAGACATATGTACATCCTTGAAGTCACGTGTCATCTATACAATTCTTCATTTCTCAGTCATGTTGTGCAAGTTTGTTTCTTTTGCTTACACGTTTTCTGTTTATGCATGTATCTTGATCTGGTTTAATCCTTTACCTTCTTCATCTTTTCCTTAGCACCATTTGCAGTGTCTATATCATGATCCCAGAAACTCAATAGGTTTTTCCTTTTTCTCAAATAAATTAGTTAAGAGACTCTGCTGTTTGGGTAATCGATCTGAATAATCTCTATTCCAAAAATGTTGCCTGTATCAAGATTTTTTTTAACATGTAGTACATGCAAACCTGCCCTGAGACTTTGTTTAAGGTATCCAAACTCAAATTTCATTCAAACGTAATTCGGAGAATTCTAATGTTAAGATGTCAGTTTTAATTAAGTCATCAGCATCATTTAAGAATTTCCTGAATACTTTGCCTTCTAATCTGAACCACAAGTAAAAAATAAGCAAGCAAGTAATTATAGTTTTATCCCAGCTTAGTAAGAAATTAAAAAAAAAAAAAAAAAGTGAGCGGAGACTCACGGGAACAGAACCGAGCAAATGGCTGGTGTTGCTTATGGTGTAAGATTCGCCCTCCATCGAACGTAAGCTGAAAAGTCCGAGTCAGAGAGACATTACGAACTGGGAATGCTTCCGAGTTAACGGGAAATCCCTAGATTGCAGAAACTCTGATTATGCTACTTACATCACTGGAATGCTTTGCTCAATTGATTACTTCGCCCAAACAAAACTACAATTTTGGGCCCCAAAAATGTCATCAGCCCAGTAGTGCTGAACATATAAAAAAAGGGCGCTTCTTTATGCATTCATCCTGCACCTCCAAACTTTTCATTTTTTCCATTTTACCCTCTTCACAATAACAAATTAGATAACATAATATGAGAGAACTAACTGGATAAAAAATATAGGAGATGTGATGTAAACCAAAACATAAAAATCCACAAATAATATGAACATAATAAGATTCAAAATTCGATAAAAAAAAATTACACGTAACCATATTTTAAAATCTAACAAAAAAATTTTGAAACTTGATAAAAAAAATTAACACAATCTAATTTTAAAATTTAATGAAATATCAAATCTGATTACATTTATAGGTGTTTCC
The DNA here is from genome assembly GCF_000741045.1 of Vigna radiata var. radiata. Lineage (NCBI taxonomy): Eukaryota > Viridiplantae > Streptophyta > Magnoliopsida > Fabales > Fabaceae > Vigna > Vigna radiata. The sequence goes on from NC_028353.1 coordinate 10,022,224, forward strand.
ATGCCAATGGTTCATTCGTACTCTTAGGTTCTTTATGTTCCCAAACTTGTGTACTAGAATGAAAGCACCTACAAAAGTAAAAAAAACATAAAATTATGTCTGAGCCCGGGTTCCTCTAGTGTGTGAGACTAGCGTGATAACCAACTACACCACCCAGACAAATTCTGGTATACAATCTTAATTATGCAACATATATTTAAACAATAATTGTTTACAGTGTGTAACATAAATTATTCACTTTTGTTTTGGAATGAAATAATCGTTGTCAAAAATTCACAAATGCCTTCATGCTATTAAAGTAATTTTGCACAATGTTTTTATACTATTATTATTATTAACACGAGTATCCACCAAAATATTTATTCTTTTTGCGTAGATGTAGGCTCAATTTCTCTAAGACTGTGTTATTATTTTGGAAAGGAAAAAATGATATTTTGACACCAATTTTTTTACACTATTTTAACACTGCACACGTGTCAAAATATGATTGGACGATTTCAAATTTTAAAAAAATCTTTGATTTTTTTCTTCTAAATATACTATTGTTTCAGCTTTTTTTAATTTGAAATTGTCCAACCACATTTTGACACGTATGCAGTGTCAAAATAGTGTCAAAAATTGGTGTCAAAATATCATTTTCCTTTTGAAAATGTCTAACTATTGGAAACTATAGTTGACATTTGACAAGACACAACATGTTACGATTTACTTTTGCAACCATATTTCTTCTATGTACATGTTAGTATATTATTATATCTTACCTAATAACTTTTGGACCACTTCATTTTATCACTTGAAAAACAAGAAGAACAAAAGTATGTTTTGGATTCTATTCTTTTTCTTTTTCAAATTTTTCATCTTATCCTTATACTTTCAAACTGATAAATTTAGTTGTCTAACTTTTTAAAATATATAATTTTACTATTTTTTTGTAACGACTTGTTATCTTCCCGAAGTTAATTAAAAAACTAAATTCTCACACTTTTTAAGTTTAAGGACTAATTAATCATTTATAAAAGTATATAAATCAAAAACCAAAATCTGTTAAGAATAAAGAGATAAATACGTGTATTTAACTGAAAAAAATATACATTCAATGAATTGATGTTGCAATTAATGTGAAGTATAAAATGGTACAATCTAGCATTTTATGTATTAAGATTATGGTATTCGTGCAATACAATAGAGAGAAGACAAACCCAAACAAGGAGAAAAAAAAAAATGATAGATTAACCTTTATTTATATGTCTCTTCACGAAAGTTGAAAGAGCAACGAAGAAGTTGAGAAAGTTTTACTTATATATAGCAATGTAATTGGATACACCTAAACGAAATGTCCAAAATCAAGGATGAGATTATTATTGACAATCCTTCGTTAACACCTTTTGAAGCAACTGTAACAACACTAAATTATTGATAATGTACTGAAATATTGGAATACTAAATTTAACATAAATTAATAAATTTATATATATAATAGTAATCATCCGTATATGGTTCAAATTTTCAATTCTCACTAGACACCTCTTGCAAAAAAGAAGAAGAAGATAGAATTACATAGATTATAGTGTGTTGAGCATTTCTATTCATTTTTAGTTATGCTAAAGAAATAAAAGTTTCAAAATAATTTTATGAATTTTTGTGTTAAAAAATAAATTATAGGTACTGAATGAGTTAATTTCAACTTTTTTAACAAATTAAAGTTAATTTTTCTGATAGACTCAATTATAAAATGAGTACGGTGAATAAGTAAAAATTTTCATAAGTTAAATTTAAATTTGCTCTACTTATTCGTACTTGTATAGGAGAGAGTGTGAACCTCACTCGTTAAAATATAATTATAAAGCTAAAATTCGTTTAATCCGTAAACTATCTTTTAAGTTTGAATATAGGGACTTCTTACAAAAAAAATTAAAACAAAAATATCTTTAAATTTGAAAATAACAGTGTTTAACTTCCTACGTCTTCCTAAGCTACTTTTGTTAATCTTTTAAATGTCGGTTAAGGTTGTGACATTACTTATTTTGAAAAATAAAAACTGCTTTATTAAAGTTATCATTTGTTTTTTCATTGATTTTTTATGCTAATTTTTTATTTTTACTTTTTACTTTTAAGGATATAATTAAAAAGAATATAATGAATACTGCGTTGAACTTTAAGTTTATAAATGGTAACTTTGGTTGCAAGCACGTGATGATCTAACCTTGCTTTCAAGGTCTCACGTGAGGCATATTAATTATATGAAATAACTTTTTCACCTTATAATATATATATATATATATATATATATATATATATATATATAAATAAATACAATACAAAAATCATATTTTATGACATTCAAAAACGAACTATGACGTACATAATTTTGTACGTTATAATAGGTCTACACATTCATTTTATGATGTAGCAAAAATTTACTAAATTAATGTATTTCAATAAATAAGAAAGAAAAATTTATAAATTTTATATTTTTCTAAAAAATATATTAATAATTGAAGTATAAATTGAAGATTCTAAATTAGGTAAAAATAAATTAATTAAATTGAATGATATATAAGAAAAAAATCACATATTAAATTCAATGAAATACATGTTACAATATCCCCAAATATATGTTAAAAAGATATATAATTAAGACGTCGTCATGAACAATACATGTTACGTAAATTTTTACTAAGTCATAAAATAAATGTGTAAACATATTATAACGTACAAAACTATGTACGTCATAGTTTATTTTTGTACGTCATAAAATATGATTTTTGTACTAGTGAGTCTAGTATGATGGTTTTCTTTTTTCGTGTTTTGATAGCTTCGGTATATAAAGCTTCAAGCTTCCATGTCTCTGTAATAACGATTCAGAAAGTTTATTCAGTAAGCTCACACATGGTTGAAGAGAACATAATCCATACGAAACATATGCTTTAGCCTATTCTAAAAGAACATCATTAGTGTTTTTTTCTTCTCATATGATTGATTATTATGTTTGTATCCACATGTTGAATGAGATAGGAAAGAATCACACACTTTGAGAAAGAGTATTGGAATTATTTTATTCTTTGTTCATATTTATTCATTTATGTTTATATACTTTTATACTTATATTCCTTTTTATATTGCTCTGAATAATTATATATATCAATTGTACTCTCTCTTTATGAAAAAAATAAGAAATACAATATTTCATTCTTTCTTCTCTTGTAACATTTTTTTTTATCATAATGGAATTAGTCAAGTCATTTTTATGACTAAAATGCTAAAAAACTTTATTTATTATATGGAGTTTTGTGGTGCCAATCCTTTGCAAACATAATACAACTTGTTTACTTCCAAATACGAAATATTCCAAGACTTAGAGTTTTGTGGTCCCAATCCTATGCAAACATAATGCAACTTGTTTACTTCCAAATACGAAGTATTCCAAGACCAAATGCACCGATAGAAACTAGTGTTCCTAAGAGGTATTTTGCCGAGTCATATCGTGTTGCGGCAATATATGCTTTTGCTTCATACCTTATTTCAGTTTCTAACTTGTTCTTCATATGGCTAAACTTCTCTTCCTGCTAGTTATGCGCTTCTTCTCTAAACTTGGACATATCAACTTCAAGCATCTCCTAAATGGACGGAGACACATTTACAACGGCGTCATTCAAAACTTTAGTTACCATTTGTGATATTTCTCGAGCTTGTTTAGAGGATATTCCTTCCTCTTCTAATCTTTCAACCATGGCCACGGAGTCCACGACAAACAAGTTTTTGGATTTAGATTTCATTGAAAATCGCATTATCCCCGAAACAGGGCATTGGAAAGTCCCTTCGACTAACTCCCTTATCCGTTTTCTAAGAAGAATCGCGGTCATTTCTCAATCAAGGATAAATGGGAATGAGAGAGAAACTGCTCGAAGACGACTTTGGTGGTGGATGTGATTATGGAAAATGTGAGGTTAAAGGGGAAATTTTTTGGTTAGAGTGAAAAGAGAATATACTCAAGACGACTTTTGAAATTATTTTATTCTTTGTTCATATTTGTGCATTTATGTTCATATATTTTTATATTCCTTTTTATATTGCTCTGAACAATTATATATACCAATTGTACTCTCTCCTGATGAAAAAATAAGAAATACAATATTTCATTCTTTCTTCTTTTGTAACATAGTGTCAGAAGAAAATTAATTCTTGATCACTTTCTTCCGCAACCAATTCTCTTACTACCAAAAATCTTCATCTTCTACCTCTTGTTCTTGGCTTTCCTACAATTTCTTCTCCTTCAATGGCTTCTGCAGTTGTTTTTTCTTCTAATAATTCTCAGGCACATCCACATTCCTCAACTATGGGACTTTCTCAAGAGCAAATTCAAGGTCTATTGACACTTCTTCCTCAATCTAATCCCACAGTCACACATTCTACTGGTCTAGTGAGTTCTCATAATGTTTCCACTTCTTCTCGGGATCAAGGTAATATCTCTTCCCAATGGATTCTAGACACAGGTGCTACTGATCATATATCCAGTTCTTTGTCTCATTTTATTTATTATCAAAAAATCTCACCAATTGCAATTTCTCTACCCAACAAGAACTCTTCATTTGCTCATTTTTCTGGCACAGTTTCTCTTGGCCCACACCTTACCTTACATAATGTCTTGTTCGTTCCTAATTTTTCAGTCAATCTTATTTTGGTCACAAAGTAAACTAAATCTCTATCTCGTAAAATTATCATTTTTGAATTTTCATGTGAAATACAGGACAAGTGAACCCTACAGATGATTGGGAAAGCTGAAGAAAGAGATGGCTTGTATGTCATGATAGTTCCTTCATCCCCACCCCTTGTTTCACCAACTACTATTTCTTCTGAGAATTCTATTGCTTGTTCTACAATAAGATTTGACTCTACAGATATTTGGCACTCTAGACTAGGGCATCCTTCTTCTTCTTGTTATACCAAATTACGCACAATGTATGCCACTTTACCTGATACAAAATCCACTCCTTGTGATACTTGTCACTATTCTAAGCAAAGAAAATTGCCTTTTCAATTAAGTACTACTATTTCAAAAGCTCTTTTTGATTTAATCCATGTTGATATTTGGGGGCCATATTGTACTTCTTCTGTTGATGGTTTCAAATATTTC
>NC_028353.1:10028052-10029439 GCF_000741045.1 Vigna radiata var. radiata
TTGTTGAGAGAAAACATCAACACATTCTCAATGTTGCTAGATCTTTGATGTTTCAATCCCATTTGCCAATAGTTTTCTGGTCTTTTGCTGTTCGTTATGCTGTGCAACTCATTAATATTTTACCTTCCACATGTGACACCCGGGCACTGACGAGGGCGGGGAGTGATCACCGGTGTAAGAAGCATGGTGCAGGGGGCACGGACAAGGAGCGACTCCTGGCAGGCTTCGAGTGGAAGGGGCACATGGACGAATCAAACATACACCAGAATGAGAGGGATCTAGAGACTGTATAGGTATGAGACTATACGGTTGAAGGATAACTTAAAGGAATTGATTTGGCTACTCATATCAACAAATGCATTTGCTTTTCGGTAGCCTAACTCATAAGAACTTCATGGTTAAGCGTGCTTAGCCTAGAGTAATTATGGGATGGGTGACTTTCCAGGAAGTTTTCTCGGAAAGTGTGTGAGTGAGGACAAAGCGCACTGGAAAGCCTCGTGTTGATGTGTGGGGGCAGTCAGCAGTCCCTGTAAGTTGCCGGGGCGTTACAAATGGTATCATAGCCTAGCCTCTCCCACTACGGTGTGGTTCGAGGACGAACCAGACGGAAACTGGTGGGCATGTGACACCCGGGCACTGACGAGGGCAGGGAGTGATCGCCGGTGCAAGAAGCATGGTGCAGGGGGCACGGACAAGGAGCGGCTCCTGGCAGGCTTCGAGTGGAAGGGGCACATGGACGAATCGAACATACACCGGAATGAGAGGGATCTAGAGACTGTATAGGTATGAGACTATACGGTTGAAGGATAGCTTAAAGGAATTGATTTGACTACTCATATCAACAAATGCATTTGTTTTTCGGTAGCCTAACTCATAAGAACTTCATGGTTAAGCGTGCTTAGCCTAGAGTAATTATGGGATTGGTGACCTTCCGGGAAGTTTTCTCGGAAAGTGTGTGAGTGAGAACAAAGCACACTGGAAAGCCTCATGTTGATGTGTGGGGGCAGTCAGCAGTCCCTGTAAGTTGCCGGGGCGTTACAGTTTTGGCATATTTTTCTCCATCTCAGCTATTACACAATGTTAAAACTGACATTACTCACTTGCGAGTTTTTGGCTCACTTTGCTATGCTTCAACTCTTCAAGCACATAGAACAAAATTTCAACCTCGTGCAAGAAAATGTGTTTTACTTAGTTATAAAACAAGAGTGAAAGGCTACCTTTTGTTAGATTTCAACTTAAGGGAAATTTTTCTATCAAGGAATGTAGTATTTTATGAAAACATATTTCCTTTTCTTACTAGTGACAAGCACTCACCTATTGATACACAAAATTTAAATTCATTGGATTTGGTCACCAAAATCAATTCATCTCCATCACCTCTTTTCTC
>NC_028353.1:10029989-10057053 GCF_000741045.1 Vigna radiata var. radiata
AACTCAAGTATTTTCTGGGCTTAGAAATTGCAAGATCTCAATAGGGCATTAATTTGTCACAAAGGAAGTATGCTTTAGAGTTACTAGAAGATGCAGGATTGTTGGGATGTCAACCTGTTTCTACTCCCATACAGCCAGGCACAAAATTCTCCAAGAAGGAAAACCCTATTCAGATGTGCAAGCCTATAGAAGACTTCTTGGCAGGTTATTATATCTCACCAACACAAGACCAGATTTATGTTTTGCTGTTAGTACTCTCAGTCAATTTCTTTCCAATCCTTTGGAAGATCACTATGCAGCAATAATAAGGATCCTGAGATATATCAAGAAAAATTCAGGACAAGGATTATTCTTTCCCTCAAACACAAAACATTCTCTCAAGGCTTTTAGTGATTCTGATTGGGCTGCTTGCCCAGATACTAGAAGGTTAGTGACTGATTTTAATGTGTTCTATGATGCATCCTTAATGAGCTGGAAATCCAAGAAGCAAGATACTATATCTAGATCATCAACTGAAGCAGAATATAGAGCCTTAGCTTCCACAACATGTGAAATTCAATGACTTTTGTATTTGCTCCATGATTTGAAACAGCCTCTGCCACAACCAGTTCCTTTGTTTTGTGACAATCAATCTGCTATACGAATTGCACAGAATCCAGCCATGCATGAGAGGACAAAGCACATTGAAATTGATTGTCATCTCATAAGGGATAAAGTTCAAGCTGGTGTAATTAAGCTCCTGCCTATTTCTACTTCATCACAACTTGCAGACATTCATACTAAAGCTGAGCATTAAAGATATATATGCTGCAGCTTGAAGGGGGATATTGGAATTATTTTATTCTTTGTTCATATATGTGCATTTATGTTCATATATTTTTATACTTATATTCCTTTTTATATTGCTCCGAACAATTATATATATCAATTGTACTCTCTTTTTATAAAAAAATAAGAAATACAATATTTCATTCTTTCTTCTCTTGTAACAAAGAGCTGCTTTAAGAATTGTGCAAATATCAAGAAAAACCATTGGTTAACATCCTCATACTATTATTTAGGTATGGCATATGCGTAGAACATTAGAAGAAAAATTAACTAAAAATTATACAGTTACACAACTAATTAATTAATCACTTTAGTCCAAAGAATTCTATTAATTAATCATTTTGGAGCAAAATAATTAAGTTTTTAATTAATCACTTTATGGCCTTTGGATAAATGTGACCCAAAGGAAAAGTTAGCACTTAGAAACAGATGGAGCTATATAAAAGAATTGAAGGAAGAAGAGAGCATGGACATGCATGGCTGTAAGATGCTTTTCTTAGTACTGTTTACTTTTGAAACTTCTAGTTTTCAGCGCCTCTTCTATAAATTTACAATCATCGTCACCTTTCTAATGGCTCAAAAGACTTTTTCAACTTTCTTTAACTTTTCTTTCCTGCTTTTTCAGTTTATACCGTGACTTAAAAGATATTAAAATGTTTTTTTTTTTCAGGAATATGTTAAATATTATTTCTTTAAAAAAACTCAAAAATATAAAGAGTGTTGATATAGAAAGAGATCACTAAAATTGCGTATATCAATTTGAGAACTATTTTAACTTTAATTTATAATTACATAAATTTAATTAATCAAAATATTATACTGATTTAATTAAAGTCGTTTAATATTTTTTTTTTAAAAAAGATATCATATTTCTTTATCATGATCAAATGATAATTTTTTTTGTAATAGTTATGAAGACCTTTTAATGGTAAATAATGTTTTGATATATTATAATTAATATATTGGTTCAGGTATGACGTTAATAAATAATTATTATATTAATTTATTAAAATATTACCTGTTATGAACTATATAGAATAGATTTAATCCTCGTAAAGGTATAAAATAATAATAATATAGAAGTATATAAAAAGGTATCTTTATAATGTTTTCCTTTTATATTTTTTATGTTAAGTTATAAATTGAAGATGATATTACTTCTTTAGGTTGAAAAGCAAAACCTACAATGACAGGATGCAATGTGAAATGAGAGAGCATGATGGTTGTCATGTCAATTAGAAGATATAGAGAAAAAAAAAAGGATTTGTTTTTATAAAAGGAATAATATATTGGATAAGCATTTTTATTGGCAGCTTAGGAATGGAATTTTAGAAAATGGAGGGCAGTTGTCAACACGCAATAACTATTTATAGATATTAATATCCCAACCTTCATTATTCTAAAATCGTTCTTCAAGTAACCACTATTCATTTACAAATTTCTTACTTTATAGTGAATACTTCACACAATTTCTCTCATACTTTTGTTTCATTTCGACAATAACAAGTTAGTCATCTTAAATCATATTCACTTTATATATATTAATTGGTGTTGACTGTGATCTAAGGAAATATTAAATTAATATAGCTACACTTTCATTCTTCAGTGAAATCAATGTATTCTATGTCTTTGGATTTGTTTCATGTATATTATATCAATGAAAAATATGATTAATTAAATTTTAAGTACATGATAAATTTATGTATTTTTAATTATTTTTTTTTTAAATTTATTGATACTAAACATTGTTATATGTTTTAATTGAGTTTGTCTATTTAAATTTCTTATTGTGAATTGAGTGATGTAATTATTATCTTGTTCAATTTTTATTATTTATTTATCTTATAAACTTGATTAATATAAAATAATATTATCAACACTAATGATTTTTATTACTTTTATTAAAATTAAAAAAATAGACAATTATTTTGTTCTCATAACTAATAATGCGAAAGCTATTAAAAATCATAACGATGTAGTTATCCAATACTTTTTTTAAATAGAACAATAAAAGTCATTTTGATTACAAAAAAATGTATGTATATAAAAAATAATTACAAAATCGTAAAATAAATTATTTATTAATAGTTATAGATTATTTTTATTATTTTATTGGTAATTATTTGTGAAATAAGAATGTAATATCATTTAATATAAAATATTGTTTAGTTTGATCCTTACTTAACTTTTTATTTTTCTAAAATTTAAAATTGTTGTTCTTAATTTTTTTCTTAAGTGAATGGTTTTTTTTTTCATATTTATAATATATTTAATTTTTAACCATTCTAACGTATGAAAAAAAAATGAATTTTAGATGACTAATATTTCCCTTATACTAAAACTGATTTTAACCTGAGAAAAGAAGTTTGTTTTGGTTGTTTATTTTAATTTTTGATTTTGTTTGTAAGAAGAAAGTGAGAATCGATTGTTGAGGAGCAATATAGCATTATTCTTCTGCCATATATCTTGTACAGCTGTGAGCTAGCTCAGGAAAAGACCCTACAAATAAACAGTTGACCATTTGAGAACAAAAAAGAACAATGAAACTCTGTTTCGATTCAACTCACACTCACTGTCTGTCTCTGTCACAACTCTTACCCGCCAAAATGCTCCCAACAAAAGGTCATAAAGAGAAAAACTTTCATCTTCAACTCCACAGCATTCCTGCAACTGCAAGTGTAAATGCAAACACAACACAACCCCTTTTTCTTTCCTTTCTCTCTCTCTCTCTCTCTCTCTCTCTCTCTCTCTCTCTCCAGATATATTCTAGTTTGATTCTCAACAAACAATCCACCGTTACTTAATAATATTCTCCCATTCTTCAAGAACATATCTTTCTGCATTTGTCTACTTTCTCTTCATTGCTTTCCAAGCCAAGAATCTCTCTCTCCGCCACTTCCTCATAGATTCCTCTCCCTCTTTTTCAGCCACTATTAACGATCTCTAATCAACCTTCTTTTTCATCTCCTCTCTCCTTTCTCCTTTCTTTCTCCTTTTCATCTTTCCCTCTTCTTCTTCTTCTTCTTCTTCTTCTCATCCAACCACAAAAATCTATACATACCCATGGCTCCTCCCTCAGATATCAACCATCTTTCTCACCCTTGCATATACGGTATTTTCTTTTTCTCTTTCTTCTTCTTCCTTATGCTCAAAAAACAAAACACCTTCTTCTGCATAACACTTGCCATCATCACCTCGAACACGAAATACATTTTGCGAACTTCAGAATACCCACGTCAAACTATTTTTTAAACTTTCAAGTTAATTTTTTGGTTGCTGTTGATTTTACTAAATGGGTATGGAAGGTTGTACTTGTTCTGAAAAAAAAAAACATTTTTTACTTTGCATGAGTCCAGGAGTTGTGTAATAAGATATAATCGAGTCGATGGACCAAATTCGATTTGTACTGTAATTTAGTGGTTCTAAATTCTAACTGAAACCTTTTGTTGTTGTTTTTGCAATTTTGGTGTGAAGCAGGGGACTTTGTTTCTTCGTACTCAGAGAGAAAGTCTGGTTTTATGAAATGGTTTGGCAAGATTTTCAAAATTGGGTCAAATAGAGGAAGGGGTGGTGGTGGTCATCTAGAGCAACCTGAAGAGGAAAACATGGCTTGGCCAGCTCCATCTAGATCACGGGTAAACAAAAAGCATAGATCTTGTGTTTTTTTCTTCTATCTGATACTCTGTTTTATTTCAAGGATTTCTATATCAGTTGTTGTTATTTGTTTGTTCCTGTCCTGTCGCTCATACAAGCATGATTATTGCTTTGCTCAAAATTAAATAAAATAAGCTACTTCTAGGCCGAATCAAGACGAATTAATTGTCATCATTCATGTTTTTTTGACAGAGGACTACTTCTTAACCGGACTTTAGTAAATTAGTAAATCCAAGGATTAATTTTTGACTTTCCAATTGAGAATGGTTTCACCCAAAATATTCATAACTCAATTGTTTCATCTTAGTCCTGATTTGTAAACTGACATCCATTCCTTTTTGGTACAAAACAACAATGATGTCAGGAATCAAAGCGATAATTTTGTAAAGTCAAGACCTGTAACTTTTTACCTTTACAATTTTAGGAACAAAATGGGTTTCACTCTAAGTCAATCATCTAAGTACTAGAAAGTTCACCTCTTTTGTCTTGTTTTTGTTGATTAGACATCTTCCTGTTCTTATGAAGTTGAGTTGAGTCTTGTAACTTGGGGCTACAGCTTAAAGCACATAGTGACTTTTACACTTTTTTCTTTCAATCCTTTTTGTTAAGCAATGTTGACTTCTATCTTATTTGTGCACTACAGAATTTTCTGAAGCCTGCTTCTTATGTTTAGGTTATTTTCTACTATTGTGTATAATCTCATTGTTATAAAAAAAACATTACCAATATCTTCAGACAGGAGACTTCATAGTTTTAAGGAAATTAAAATACATTAACCATGAATTGCTTCGATTTAAATTACTTTGTTTCTATATATTTTATTGAAATAAAACGCTTTCAATTTATTTCATTTTAATTTCCTTGTTAGAACATTGTCATTATATATACAAATTTATTTTTACATTACAAATTATTTAATAATTTAGAATATTGTTTAACCATGCTTTTAGGTCAGTTGAGATTATTTTTCATTATAACATTATCAAGGTTTTTTTATTGACAATTATTAGTTATTATTTAATTAGTAAAAAAAAGTTAAATTCATAATTTTTCTCACATTTTTTTTTAAATTTAAAGCAACCTTATAATTCTCAATATTAATAAGAGAATTAAATTCACAACATTTTCTATCATTTCTTTAAATTTTATTACTAAATTACTTGATATTCTTTTTTTAAGGTTAGAAGTTGATGAGTTGACAAGAAGAAAAATAATAAAAAAAATGTGTAAAAGATACATAAAATGTAAAAACATTTCAAAATTTTATTATTTTCTAAATAATGTTTAAAAGTTTATAACATTAAATAACGAAATTATACAACAAAAAATGTTTCAAATTTCTTTTATAAAAGTAATTATCTTCTGAAGGCCTTTTTGTAATGTTTAAGACGAGGCTTCATGACTGAAGATGCTATGAGTTTTTCTGGTTCTTTTAATAAAGATACGTTGAATAGTGTGATTATGGAAGTAGTATTGGATAATATTCTTGATGTGATTAGGATGACCGTGCTAGATCTCGGAAAGAGAAAGAAGATTTGGACCATGCAATTGCACTTTCTTTAGGCGAAAATTTTAAGAGACCAACGGGTAGGTGCTAAATTTTGAAAAATGCACTTTCTCCGTGGCTATCGTCATCTAATTAAATTAAACCTTTTTTCTTTTGCTGATGACAAGGGTATAGATGGCGAACAGGAGCAAGAATTGATGAAGATTATGCAAAAGCTCTTCAGGATCGCATGTTCTCTTCTGCTCATCCTCCATATGCCCCTGTACCCGCTTATCCCCATGGATATGGGTAATTTTTCTCTCTCTTCGTAACTCATACATGTTGCTCACACGTCAAGGGTTCCCAAAAATAGCACAAATGTTGAAATTTTTTTGATGGATTCCCCTAATCAAAATTACTTCATATCTCTCTAGCTGTTTATGTTGTTACCATAAATTGATTGATTTTGATTTCATTATTGTGATTCTAACACATTACGAATTTATTGACACCTGGTAATGTACAGTATCGCATCGCATAGCAGAATATGTGGAGGGTGCAACCAAGAGATTTATGGCGATTGTTTAGGAGTCGGTCACAGTTATTTTCATCCAGACTGCTTTCGGTGTCACTCTTGTCGTTACCCCATTACTGAGCGTGAGGTAGTTTCATCCTCTTAGGATTAAGAGCAATCTGATACCATCTATACATATATTACAGTACTTATCTTCAATATTTTCTCACAATAAATTCATTTTGTTTACTCTTTACAATTTATGCCAATGAAAGTATTATTTTTAACTCTTCTCTTTTATTCGTATCTTACTTCTTTTTTTTTTTCTGTTGATCCAAGTTTTCTTTGTCAGGGAAGCATCCATATCACAAGTCCTGTTTCAAGGAACTGACCCACCCTAGATGCGAAGTTTGCTATCAATTTGTAAGATTAGCCTGCCACTGTCTTTGCTTATTCCTATTTTTCTGCTTTTTTTACTCCTAGTTTCTTCAAAAGGCTTACTAAATTTCAGCCAATTTCATATTAAAATGGTACAATTAGTCTACTTGTGACGTTTGAAATAATTTTAAATTACAGCATCACTAATATCGCTATATCCTATTCATTTTGAATATTTAGAAGATTGCGGAAATTCTGTTATGGAAATAGGCTTTTGTTGTTGCGAAAATTCTTTCTATTAATAAATTGTATTATTTATCAGAGGACTAGTCTAGTAAAAAGATCATATCCTCTGTGTCTGTTACTATTGATTTGTAATCTTCAGGGTTAGCCAAAAGCAATATTGATGATTGTGGTATTTTATTTCACTTTCAGATACCAATAAATGCTGCTGGTTTGATTGAGTATAGGTGTCACCCCTATTGGAACCAAAAGTATTGCCCATCTCATGAGTATGATAATACAGCTCGGTGCTGTAGTTGTGAAAGATTAGAGGTGCTAACATATATAGTTCTAACTTTTTTCATAAAAATGGAAGTAATATATTTTTTTTCTTCTTAAGAATCTCCACTTTCTGATCTTCTATTTTCTTTTTGAATTATCTTCTTGAAGTCTCGAAATGAAAGATACTGTAGATTAGAAGACGGAAGGATTTTGTGCTTTGAGTGCATGGAATCTGCTATAAGCGACACTGGTGAATGTCAGCCTCTTTATCATGCTATCAGAGACTATTACGAAGGAATGAATATGAAAATAGATCAACAAATCCCAATGCTTCTTGTTGAGAGACAAGCACTTAATGATGCCATTGTTGGAGAGAAGAATGTAATGAATCGTCCTCTAATTCATCTTTCAGCTTCAGAATTTATTCAATTCCTCTAAACTCTTTTTTGGCTTTTACCAGGGTTTCCATCACCTGCCAGAAACTAGGGGCTTGTGCCTTTCAGAAGAGCAAACTGTCACAAGCGTATATTATTTTCTTATTTTTTTGCTTGTTTAACGAATCGAAGCCTTCATGAACCAACTTCAAAATTACCCGTCAGGTATTTCAATTAATTTATGATATATTGTGTTGTTTCAGGTGCAAAGGCGGCCAAGAATTGGAGGTCATAGATTGATAGGGATGAGATCTCAACCTCAAAAGTTGATTAGAAAATGTGAAGTTACAGCTATTCTTGTTCTCTATGGCCTTCCAAGGTAAGTAGCATTTAAATACTATCGAGTCCTTATAAATATAGTATAGTACCAAGCCCCTCAAGGGCCAAAAATAGACCATGTGAATGTGATTGGATGGGCCAAAAGAGGCCCAAAAGAACAAACATATTTTATGGAAAATTTTATTGGTTGCAGGTTACTCACAGGTGCTATACTTGCCCATGAGTTGATGCATGCTTGGTTACGCCTTAAAGGTGATAATGGTGTTCTTATCATTGTATTGAACTGCACATTTTGCCTGATTTCTTATCTCACTTCACTTTGCCTTGAACTAATTAAGCAGGTTACCATAACCTTAGTCCTGAAGTAGAGGAAGGTATTTGTCAGGTCCTCTCTTACATGTGGCTTGAGGCAGAGGTGATGTCGTGTTCTAGAACCATGCCATCAACATCATCAGCTTCTTCTTCCTCCTCCTTCCCCCACTCATCAAAGAAAGGTGCAAAATCTCACGTTGAACATAAATTGGGTGAGTTTTTCATGAACCAGATTGCCAATGATTCTTCCCCAGCTTATGGTGGTGGCTTTAGAGCGGCCAATGAAGCTGTGAATAAGTATGGTTTACGTTGCACTCTGGAGCATATTCGTTTGACTGGTAATTTCCCAGTGTGATAAGAACCCGTTCTCATAGGAGTTTGGAACTAGAGTTTGATGTTGTAATATCGGTTCACATATAAGACAAGGTTGGACATCATTCTTCCTGTTATTTCATACCCCAGGGGGAATGTGGTGTCTCTATGTAAGGATATCCATGTCCAAGCCAATAATATTATTATGCATGCCTTGTTTTAATTAATTTCGTATTATATGCGAGGGTTTTTACTGGAAATAATTATATTAACAATTACAGATATCTTTTACAGAAATATATAGTCTCTAAGAAATAATTACAGTACTAAAAAAACTCTCAACTAGTTAAATCTCAACTTAGAATATGTTTAATATTTATAAATATAAAATGTAACAAGCGGGTTCAAATTGTACTTTCGATTGTCTGAATTCAATTTCTTTTTATAATTTATTTTTAAAATCATACACTTTTTTAAAAATAGTTATGTACCATATATCAATTTTTTTAACTTAATAAACAATAATGAGCTTAACATACTATACTATTTATAGTACTTACTTAAAATATTATAAAGCATATCTTAATTTTAGGTTTATACCTTTTAATTTAGCGGTTTAAATATATATAAAAATTATAGTACTATATTATTATGTCAAGTTAATATGATTTTATCCTATATTTTTCAGGTGTGGATCGAATTACATTAAGACTATAAAATTAATCCGGTCAAAATTTTTAGATTATGCAGTAATAATATAGACAAACCTGACCGAACTTATCAGCCTTGTTTAATACGACTTTCCTATTTTCATTTCCTTAAACTTTTATTGAGCAATAGATCAAAGTTGAGATACATAAACTTAAGGGAATACCATATTACATAATGTTATTGGATTAAATAGAAAATAGAGCATCTGGGTGGCTCTTAAGATGACATTGTCTCCACCACATCAGTGTTAGCATCAATTTCCAGTTTTCCTCTGCACAGTCTTATAAGTATACCTTTTTGCCAAAAATATAAAGAGACACAAATTTAGAGCATTTATGATGGCCAACAACCAATAAAACATATCTAGACGGCTTGAATTTATATCCTTTGAAATCCAACTTTTGCCATTCTTCCCCGTTACATTGTCCACAATTATTATGAGAAAGCTGCTTAAGAAGTATCCTACTCCAAACACACTGAGATATAAAGCTATTCCTAAGCTTCTCATTGAGTCAGGAACTTGGTCATAGAAATACTCTTGCAAACCAACTATTGAAAGTGTATCTCCTCCAATTCCAATCATCAGGTATTGGGGTACCAACCACAACACACTCATAGTCTCATGCTTTTTTCCCCATTCTGTCACAACTTCATGTCCAACCATTCTTAATCTCTTTCTTTCTACCAAGGCAGCAACAACCATCACTAAGAGTAACAATGTTAAGCCGATGCCAATCCTCCTTAGGATGCTGATGCCTCTTTCGTTACCTGTGGCTTTCCTCAGACGTGGCACAATAATCTTATCATATGTTGGGACAGATATTATAGCGCAAATAGCGGTAACAGACACCATGGAAGCTGGTGGGATTTTGAAGTTGTGGCCTATATTTAAGTTCATGGCAGCTGCTTGTTTTACAAACAGTGTCTGGCTCTGAGCTATGCATACACCGATTATTAATGTAGTTAGCCATATGGGAACAACATTCAGAATAAGCTTTGTCTCCTCCACTCTTGTCACTGTTGCTAATCTCCATGGATTCTCTTTTTTCTCCTCTGTATCTTCAACTATTGCAGCTTTGTCAAGAAACCTATTCATTCATTCAATTCATTCAATTCATTAGTATCAGTATTAATCAGCATTAGTAGGTGCAGTGAACTCTATAACCTATTTATAAAATAAAAACTTTTAAACCAAAAGGGATCATACTCTATATATCTAATAAGATGCATGTTTGATCCATACCTAAGTCTGCTGGTATGGCTCAAAAGCCTTCCTTGGGAATTCTCCGACTTTGGGATTTCATGCAATAAAGCAGGATTTAGAGGACAAATCAAATTCCTTTTCCTAATGGCTGCAATTAGGACCTGAAGAATTTGCATTAAAGGGTTTCCTTCTGTCCTCCTGTACCTATAAAAAGGCATCCCCATATAGAAAATAATGATAGTTAAAGCCATACAAATAGTGAGAATGAGAAAAGCAACTCCCCAGCTAACAAAGTCCTGAACATAGACAACCACCGTAGCCCCAGACACTATTCCAGAGCACAGTGTAAAAGACCACCAGTTGAAGAAAGACATCTTCATCTTTCGTTCTTCAAGGTGATCGTCATCAAATTGATCAGCACCAAAGCTTTGTAAGGACGGTCTGAATCCTCCAGTACCCAAGGCGATGCAGTAAAGGGCTAGGAAGAAAACCACTTCATGAACCTTCCTTGTTCGATCACATATCTCATTGTTGCATGGTTTTAGACTTGGAATGAGTTGAGACATAGTCAGCAGGCTTATTCCCTGGCTTGACAGACCCAACAATAGATGAGTTATGTCAAAAAGAACTCGCTCGTTGCATGTAATATTGATTAAGAAATTAAAAATATACCTTGAGGTATACGAGGGAAGAAAAGATAATCATATGAAATCGACCTGTGTAGGCATCAGCAACAAATCCTCCAATCAGAGGCATCAATGCTGTTGCTCCTAACCAGTAGTTTACGTTCTTGGTTGCTGTTTTTAGGTCTTCATGCATCACTTCAGTCAAGTACATGATAAGATTGCTGGATATCCCAAAGTAGCACATCCTTTCACTAAACTCAATTACTGCCTCAAACAAACATGTATATCACATATTTGAGCTAATTATGCTCATATAATGAACATATTTATCACAATTTTTTGCATTGCTAAGTTTCAGTTCAGCTATAATTTATGTTAACACCTTGTTACTAAACCCAGGTTGCTGAAGTTAACCTTTCAACAATGATATGAATCTTCCTAGACTTGTTATTTGACACGGCTTAACAGACTCTTTTTAATTAACAGTATTTGATGAGAATTAGTTCGAGTATAGACAGTTAGCTACGAACTAAAATGACAATTTTCTTTAACAATTGTTGCAACTTGTAGGACTGTAATGCAAAAGGAGAAATCAAAATAAAAGAAAATCTCAATTGAAAACACTAGTTTATTAGGTGAAAAAGCTTAAATCTTTAACTCTCTTACCGAGGACAAAAAGAGCAGCTTTCCATGCACCGGTGGAAGAACGTAGAGGAACTCTGTTCTTATAATCCACAGATGCATCATGCACCCATTTCTCATCTCTCTTTCTCTTCTCAATCTCCTCCTCCATTAACTTTGTTTTCAAATCATCAAGAGCCTTCTGCACTGGTTGGTATATTGAAACATAACGTTTTCTTTAAAGTCATTTTAACTAAAAAATATTATAAATTAAAATGATTTTTTAAACACTTGTCAACACACATACAAAAAATTATATATGTTGGAGTAACCTTTGATTTCAATCAACGGCTTTATGTACGTACACTCGCACATTATATATTACATGTGGCTTTGTAATTTGTAAGGGGCCAGAATGAGTAAGCAGTGGCTATGGAGTAGTGTGGTTATTCTTACAAGTTCAATTCCTTACATATAGCCACTTTTGCACCGTTGAATTAAAATATCGTAGTTTGATTTACAAGAAATCTCCCATTTTCTTCTTCCAAATTTAAATAAAATCATTTTAATATATGTACAGAATCTGATATATTGAAACAGAACCCTCAAGTAAGAAATTAGATATCTTAGGAACAAACTTTTCACAAATAATTCCTTTTTAGTCTAAATTTATTTTAAAACTGCAAAATCACAATCAACGAACATGGTGTATTAGTATTATTTGTCTTAAATCCAGTCAGCCTTGCTTAGCACATGGAGTAAAATTTTTTAAATGCTCTGTGTCCCTATTCCTCTCAGCGGATTCCTTCGCTCAGCGGATTTTGTTTTGAAGAAATGGGCTGTGATAAGAGCAGTCGGAACCTACCATCATATATAGGAAAAAATAAATAAACAAAGTTGGGGCCTTTTTTTTTATTTATTGTTCATGTTCGTTATTCTTGTTAAATTCCTAACCATATTTCATACTTTTCAATCAGATCATGCTTTTTCAAAATAGTAAATTAAAAAGTTTTTTTTTCATATAAATTATATATAAAATTTTTTACATCAATATAAAGTTATTTAATTTCTTATTTATATAGAATAAAATCAATATAATGTTTAATTTTAAAAACATACTTAACTATAAATAATTAAATTAGCTTATTATTATTTTCCCATATTCTAATAAAAATGGATATAAATTGATTATTGATTATGAAGACTAAACAATTCATATAATTAGTTAAGAAGTTAAAAGAAGATTTTTGTTGATGAGAAGTACATAGTATAATTTTGGTTAAACTTTTAGAGAAGTTATTTTTTTTTTCATTATATGATTAAATATAGTTTTAATTTCTAAACTTCAACGTAAAATTAGAGTTTGTCCTTGTTTTAAACTTTAAACTTAGATCCTGTCTAGTTTTTAAACTATAAAAATAAATAAATATAATATTTTTAATCTAACCATCTTAATTTTTTTAAGTATGAAAGGGCATTCATTTCTAATTCATTTCTAATATAGTATTTTTTTTTTATTCAAATAAACATTTCTTAACATTTAAAAATTTAATGTTTTTGGATCATTATTTTTTAATTTTAAACACAAAATGTAATAAAATTTAAGACAAAGAAAATTTTTAATTTCACATCCAAATTTAAGGATTATAAATATATTTAACTATTTATTATATTATAAAGAAATATGATAGAATGTGTTTTCTAACCGCAATTAAAAAAGAAAAAAAAAAACTAAGATAATATGTAAACTTGGAACAATCTGAATTTCAGTAAATGTAAGGAAAACAACATATTACATAGGTACTTGATTTCGAAGAAAATATGAAAATGGTAGACCCAGTCGCTAACATGCATCATGGAAGTGTTTCCACTCCGTCAGCATTGGAACCATCATCCGTAGCTTTCTTGTGTACAGTCTTATAAGTATACCTCATTGCTATAAACACAAAGAAAACCAAATTTAGAATATTTAATCCAACCATCAACCAATAAAGTTTATCTAAACGGCTTGAATTTACATCCTTTGCAATCCAAGTTTTTCCAATCTTCCCCGTGACGTAGTCGACGATTATTAAAAGAAAGCTGCTGAAGAAGAATCCTACTCCCATCCCACTAAGATACAAAGCCATTCCTATGCTTCTCATTGAGTCAGGAACTTCCTCATAGAAATACTCTTGCAAACCAGTTAGATAAAATGCATTTCCAATACCAATTATAATGAATTGGGGTATCATCCACATCAAACTCATACTCTCCTGCTTAGTTCCCTCTTCTGTTACCACTTCATCTCCAACCATTCTCAGTCTCTTTGTTTCTACCAAGGCAGCATAAGCCATGACTATGATTAACAATGTTAAGCCTATGCCAATCCTCCTAAGTATGCTGATGCCTCTTTCATTACCAGTCACTTTCCTTAGAATTGGAACAATGATTTTATCATATATTGGGACAAACACCATGGTGACAAAGCCTGTAAGGGACAACATGGATGCTGGTGGGATTTCGAAGCTATTACTTATCTTTAAGTTCATAGCGGCTGATTGTTTGACAAAGAGTGTTGATCCATATGCTACAGATACTCCAACTAATGCTGTAGTTAGCCATATGGGAACAACATTCAGAATAAGCTTTGTCTCCTCCACTCTTGTCACTGTTGCTAATCTCCACGGATTCTCTTTCTCCTCTGTATACTTCTCTTCCACTATTGCAGCTTTGTCAAGAAACCTATTCATTTATTCAATTTCATTACTTTTCCTTGTATACTGAATTTTAGTTGACAGCTTCAAGCATATAATTTATTGTCAATCACAAAAGCTTACCACCATGCTAATAATTAAATTATAACAATCATTCAGAATAATACATATGCTGAGTTATGTCTAACAAGGGAATGTACCTGAACCTGCTTGTATGACTTAGAAGCCTTCTCTGGGAATTCTCTGACTCTGGGACTTCAAACAATAACGCAGGATTTGAAGGACAAGACAGATTCCTTTTCCTTACGGCAGCAATTAGAACTTGTAGAATTGGCAATAAAGGGTTTTCTTTTGGCTTCATTTTGTACCTGTAGAGAGGAATCCCAAAATAAAAAGCAATGGTAGTTAGGGCCATAACAATTGCGAGGGCGAGACAAGCAACTCCCCAGCTGACAAAGTCCTGAACGTAAACAATCACTGTTGTTCCCAGCAGCAATGCAAAGCTGAATGAAAAGGTCATCCAGTTGAAGAAAGACATCTTCTCCTTTCGTTCTTCAAGGTGCTCATCATCAAATTGATCAGCTCCAAAGCTAATTGAACACGGTCTGAATCCTCCAGTACCCAAGGCCAAACTGTATAGACCAAGGTAGAAAACCACTTCATGAACCTTATTTGTCTGATCTGATATGTCATTGTTCAATGGTTTTAGACTTGGGACGAATTGAGTCATGGTCAGCATGATTAATCCCTGGATTTACACAAAAAGTAATGAGGCTTCTTTTCCATGGCAACAATGTGTTCTGCGCATGCAGAGCTGTATATAATCATGTGAGTATATGTTATGTATGTGTATGTATGTAAGTAAATTTGTATGCAGGGTGAGATATGTAAAATTGACCAAAGACAGAACATGAAGGGTAAAATCACGGGTTACCTAGTTGCATGTAAAACATATGCAGTAGAGAAAGTAAGAAAAAGGAAAGATGAATATACATATATATATACCTTGATGTATAAAAGGGAAGAAAAGAGGATCATACGAAATCTACCAGTGTAGGCATCACCAACATAGCCCCCAATTAGAGGCAACAATGTTGTTGCTCCTTTCCAGTAGTTTACATTATTGGTTGCTGTTTTGAGATCTTGATGTATCACTCTAGTCAAGTACATGATGAGATTACCGCTTAAACCAAAATAGGTTATCCTTTCACTCGTTGAAACAGCTGCTCCAAATTGAAATAAAATCCCCAAGTTATGCTCATATTAAACACATTTATCTCATAATTTTATTACTGCTTTTTAAATTTGACCATTTGAATTGTCTGTGTACTGATAGTATAATACTGAGTTTTGAGTTGTTTTTTTACGAGGATGTGAAACAAGAAGAAAAGTAGTAACCAATTGATGCATTGAAATGAAATCATGTTGTGTAAATTATCCATGCACAAGAAAAATGAAGTAAAGAGGTATCTTACCAAGGACAAAAAGAGAAGCTTTCCATACACCGGTGGCAGCACGGAGAGGAACTCTGCCCTTATAATCAACAGAATCATCAAGCACCCATTTCTGTTCTTCTTTTTCTTCACTTTTATGTCCATTTCTCTTCATTTCCTGCACCATGTTTTCAATTTTAAGGTGTTTGATAAAATGATCTCTTCACCTTTTGATATCTACTGTTGGTGTGGCCTCTCTATAACGGCATTTGAAATGCAAATAGCAACGATAATCGCTACTTCACTAATTCAACTGCATTATTAACTGCTTGGAATACAGCCTGCAAGTGAAACATAATAATGATTCATTACTTAACTTCTCACCGAGCAATTTATGGGTTAATTAATGATTTCAATACTTCATTATTTCACCCAAATCAATCTCATAATGCTAATTCTTTTATCCCCCGCACTATATAAACAATACAAGCAACCATTATATACGATAAAAAAATAACAGTAAGCAAATAATTTAAGCAAATAACTCCTCATGACACACAATAAATTATATACGTCCGAGATTCTTTTTTAAAAAAATATATATATGCTTTGGAGTAACTTTTTATTTCAATCAACAGCCATGCATACACTCCCTTGTTATTGTAAATGGCCAGGATGACTAAATCATGTAACAAACTCGGAGTTGCTTTTATATATATATATTTCCTTTGTTGATAAAAAAGTATACAACAATGTAAAAAATATTTATATGTGCATCAAATTAAACTCTAAAATTCCCTGAGACTGTTTTTTTAGTAGAATACAAATTAGGTAATCTAGTTATAATTTAGATGGTATATACTCCACTAGCTATAATTCTTGTTCTACAAGCTTGGAGTTAATGTATCTGGGTGCATGGGCTGCTACGTACAATTGTTTATTTGACTAGACAGTATATTCACTTTAATCACAAATTATTATAAAGGAAGGGTAGGGAGAAGACTATAAAGATTATCCTTACAATTGAAGTTATACAAGAGCATAACCGGGTTAATATGTTTTTGATTCAAAATTATTATATATTTTTTATTTTCATCTTTCACTCAAACTTTGTTTTATTTTCGTTTATATATTTTAGAAAATTATGGATTTAGTTTTTTTATAACCAATGTTGCCAGTTTTTATTTTACGTGACAGTGTCACATCCCAAGTTAACAAGATATGAGAAATGTTATGTCAGGTAAAACATAATTAACCCATTCATAAACTTTAGGTTATATATATAGATATATATAATGTCACAACTGTTTGCAGAGTGGAAAAAAACAGCACCTCATTAAGAATTTTAGATTTGAATTATAGAAATGAAAAAATTAATTAAAATAAAGGCACTATTAAAAATTATCAGTTAGACTTTTCCATAATTAGTATTGTAAATTATTGTTAATTCAGTTTTCACCAATTAAAATTTATTGTTTAAATATCCATTAATATTTAGAAATGTGACATTTTTATTTCAATGTCGATAAAAAAATGTTACTATTTTTGTAATTCATACATCTAACGACCTAATATTTGATGAATTACTTTCAGTCGATTTAAGAAATTACTTTCAGTCGATCATTATTGATGAGTAAAGTTATAAACTTTGTAGTTTTGGATTAAAGGCTAATTGAAAACGTATACTTTTTTTAAATCGGAGGACCTAAAATGAATAATTTATTTAAAACTAAAATAATTTTTCTTTTGAAAAATTATTTCAAGAAAAAAAAGTAATTACATTTAATTTTATAGAAACAATATTCGTTCAAATAATTTATTATAAGGCAAACAATAAAAAACCCACTTCTACAGAAGTGAATAGCCGGGAAGAGATAAGTAAGTACATTTCGTGCTCAATGACTGTTTTCTCTAAAATTTTATCTCAAATAATGAGAGTCTAAAACTTTTTAGATTGTCAATTAATAAAAAATAAAGTAATTACTATTAAAGTGAATAATTTAGATTAAAAAATAATAACTTAGTTCGAAAGTATATATATATATATATATATATATATATATATATATATATATATATATATATATATGTATGTATGTATGTAATATGTTTTGGGACATACGAGAAGTTATTCCTGAAATACAAAGCAGAAGCAAAGCTAAAAGTGCAAAAAATGTCATAATGAAAGCGGGCCTATGATGTTATCATCTCCACAGCGAAGTCCCTCAAAAGTCCAAATTTTCTTAAGGGGCTTCTCTATCCACTTTGACCTTTAACCCAAAATCTAGCGTGCTCAATCGAATTTCTAAATAAATTAAATTTCAAAATTTGATTAAGATAAAGATATCGGAAAAGAGTTTACTTCAATTTCAAAATTTAGTTAAGAAAATTATTAAATTTCAAAATACAATTAATGAAATTATTAGATTTCAATATCTAATTAATGAAGTCACCTAGTTAAAAAAGTTATCAAATTTTAAAATATAATTAAAGAACTGACCAAATTTCAAAAATTATTCAAGAAACTCATCTGATGTTGATATTATGCAACAGTTTTTCTGAATTTCAAAATTTGATATTTAATTTTTCTTAATTTCAAAAACTCAATTAGTATTTTTTTTTTCAATTTTGTATTGTATTACGTGATAGTAAATATAAAAAACAGTAAATGTAATTTTTATTGGAGGATAAAATTATTCTAGCCATCAGGCCTATCACTAGAATGATAACATCTTTAGATTATAAGCGATAATAAGTCACTAAATCCTTAATTCAAATTTAGGTGTGATTAGATTGTCATTAGGTCATTGAAAGGTAAAATACTCATTACAACTATTATATAAATGTCTCAATTATGACTTAAGAACATTATGCACACAATAAACATATTTAGTTATCTGAACGATCACTATTAATTAAAGCATCAGAGTACCTTTTACAAGTATCCTCCCACATGTTTTGGATGAGTGGAACAAAATATAATCGAGCTTCCCAATTATTCGGTCAGCCTCCTAATTATCAGTCAATCTCCTGTACATCCTACTCAGTTTGCTACAATGCTTCTCAACCATCTCCAACCTCGAATCCAACCTAACTAAGATCCCACCATCCATGAAACAATATTTATTATTTATTAGATTTATTATATTGTTTTAATCCTATATTTAAAATATATATAACTTAGTGCGATGAATAAATGGCTACAAAATCTCACTTGAAATAATTTAGTTGGATTTATAATTTATTTTTAAATATGTTTACCATTACAAAGAAAAGTAGTCAATTTAATTAATAGTAATAAAATTGTTTTAATGTATTTGTACAATATAATCCGATGACGAAGAGATGAAGAAATTTGTTGATTGGTCAAAGTAATCATTTGAAGAAATCTAAACTTGTTATTTTAATAAAAAAAATTAATGATTATATCATTGACTTAATATAACTAAGGAAGTTTGATTACGCTAGTAATTAAGAGATTTAAATCCTTTTTTGTCCCTAAGTTATAAGCTGGTGTTCAGTTTAGTCTCCGTTTTTTAAAATGTCAACCTTTAGTCCCTAAGTTATAAAAAATGTATCAAATCAGTCCCAATCGTTAACGAAATCAATGAAATAAATACTAAGTTATAATTACTCTAGGCTAAACACGCTTAACCAAATACATTTGTTGATATGAGCAGCCAAATCAATTCATTTAAGTTATCCTTTAATTGTATAGTCTCATACCTATAGTGTCTCTAGATCCCTCTCATTCCGGTGTATGTTCGATTCGTCCATGTGCCCCTTCCACTCGAAGCCTGCCAGGAGCCGCACTCCCCGCCCTCGTCAGTGTCCGGACGTCACATGCCAGATATGGGGATTTTGCAACCTTCAAATAACTCACAAGTATGAAAGAATATAAATGAAACTGATTTGATACATTTTTTTTTATAACTTAGGGACCAAAGGTTGACATTTGTAAAAGCGGAGACTAAACTAAACACCAATTTATAACTTAGGGACAAAAAAATGATTTAAACCTAATTAAGATTTAAGTAGATTTAAATTATTATCCTTCTCACTCGAGTTAAAAAGCTGATTAAAAAAATCATAAATAAAAGTGTAGATAACATGATAGATTATGCATTAATTACTGATTTATTATCTTTACAATTTTAACAAACTGTTAACATGATAATAGGATCAATGTTGATGAACATAAAAATTTAGAATCAAGACGTTGAACGACAGGAAAATTACATTCTGTACAGTAGCTTAAGAAATTCAAACCCAGTAATATAACTGAAAACAATACATTAAAGATTTGGTTGAGCTGAAGATATGTAGCGGGATGGTTGAACCTTAATACTCTCATCAACTCACCATCTCCACCTCATCAATCTTATGACAATCGGTGTCCATGCCTCTCCTCTGTACAGCCTTGTAAGTGTACCTTTTTGTGACCAAGATGAACAAACACAAAACCAAAGCGTTTATGACAGCCAACATCCAATAAAACCTATCTAGACGACTTGAATTTATGTCCTTCCCTATCCAACTTTTACCGCTCTTCCCTGTCAGATGGTCCACCATGATTATTAGAAAACTGCTTAAGAAGAATCCTACTCCAAGCACACTCAGATACAAAGCCATTCCTAAGCTTCTCATTGACTCAGGAACTTCCTCATAGAAGTACTCTTGCAAACCAACTAGGGAAAACGAATCTCCAATCCCAAGGATTAAGTATTGGGGTATCAACCAAAAAACGCTCATTGTATGGTGGTTAGCAGACATTCTTAGTCTCTTTGCTTCTACTAAGGCAGCAACAATCATGAGCATAACAGATGATGTCATGCCGATGCCGATCCTCTTAAGGATGCTGATGCCTCTTTCGTTACCAGTCATTTTCCTCAGAATTGGAACCATAATCCTATCATATATTGGGACAGCAATTATGGTGCCAACCGCTGAAACAGAGGCCATGGAAGCTGCTGGGATTTTGAAGTTCTTACTTATCCTTAGGTTCGTAACAGCTGCTTGTTTCACAAACAATGTTGTGCCTTGAGCCACACATACTCCAACTGTTAATGATGTTAACCATATGGGAACTAAATTTAGAACCAGTTTTGTTTCTTCGACTCTTGTCACTGTTACTAATCTCCATGGACTCTCCTTTCGCTCACCATTTTTCTCTTCAATTATTGCAGCCTTGTCAAGAAACCTATTCATTGAATTGATCTGCGTTAACTTCCATGAATAAATATACATTAATATGAATCTGACAAAGTTCATGTGTGATAAATACCTGAGCCTGCTAGTGTGTTTTAGAAGCCTTCCTTGGGACCTTTCTGACTCTGGGACCTCATACAATAAAGCAGGATTTGAAGGGAAAGTCAAATTTCTTTTCCTTACTGCTGCAATTAAGACTTGTAAAATTGGTGTTAAAGGGTTTCCTTCTGGCCTTCTGTACCTGTAAAATGATTTTCCCACACAGAAAGCTATGATAGTGATAACCATAATAATAGCAATGGCAAGGCAAGCAACTCCCCAGCTGACAAAGTCTTGAACATAAACAATCACTGTTGCACTGAGAAGCAATGCAAAGCACAGTGCAAAGAACCACCAGTTGAAGAAAGACATCTTCTGCTTCCTTTCTTCCAAGTGATCATCATCAAATTGGTCAGCTCCAAAGCTTTCCAAGCATGGTTTGTATCCTCCTGTGCCTAAGGAGATACAGTAAAGGGAAAGGAAGAAAATCACTTCATGAACCTTCCTTGGTTGTTGGCATATACTAGTGTTGCAAGCCTTTATACTTGGGATGAATTGAGACATAGTCAACAGGCTTAATCCCTGGTTCACACATCAACAAATGTAACTCGTAAACAAATAGGAAAGAAAAGAAAGACAATTCCAGCCTGAAGTTCAAATTCATATATCCGGTGTAAAAGTATAAATTACAAAGTATAATAAAATATGCATGTGATAGTAAAAGGAATTCAACTTTAACTTAATCTCATAGTTCTTGTTAAAACAACCTTTTGTTTAGTTCTGATATCATAATTAAAAGTATACTTTAAATTCAATTCAATTTCATAAAAATCAATCACGTAATGAGCGTTATACCAGTTATATAATACAGTTTGATGTTACTTTTACCCGTACATCAGGAGAAGGAGATTTACCATGAGGTATACAAAAGCGGAGAACAGAACCATGTAAAATCGACCGGTGTAAGCATCAGCAATAAATCCCCCAATCAGAGGCATTAGAGTTGTGGTTCCTGACCAGTAGTTTACATTCTTGGCTGCAGTTTTGAGGTCTTCATGCATCACTTTTGTAAGGTAGGAGATGAGATTATTAGCTATTCCAAAGTAGCTCAATCTTTCACTAAATTCAATAGCTGTTCCAAATTGAAACATAATCACCAAGTTATGTCATTGTAATGAATTTTAATTTTAACTCAAGTTTACAGAATCGGCTTAAGATATATACATATGGTACATGGATTAAACATTAAAGTGTAAATGTTGTAGGACATGACAGTAGTTTTTGAAAAGCTTGAATAGTTGTTTAGTTTATGATGAAAGAAGAAAACAGTGTTGAAATGATTAGAGAAAAGTGAGGTGATGTGAAGAAGGTTGTTACCGAGGACAAAGAGGGAGGCTTTCCATACACCAGTGGAAGCACGGAGAGGAACTCTGCCTTTATAGTCCACAGAAGAATCATGCACCCATTTTTCGTTACTTTCCTTTCCCTTCTCCATTTCTTGCTCCGTCTTTAGAAATATAAAGTGTGAAGTAAAAGATCTTCACTGAGATGGATGTTATATAGACAAAGGTTGTTAGATACACTACATTTATATGCATGCAGTAAATATAATAGTTATTTAGCAGGTTCTGCATTGATGGTGATAATAAATCTGAGTAGAAAGTCAATGTGGAATAGAAATATAACACGGCACATATTGCTTCAGAACATATCACAACAGAAATGCATTAGATTATCATAGCAATCTAATTCAATTTGAGAAGGGATTATGTATGTTCTAGTCCAATCAGTTCATCTGTAGTCCCAATTTTAAATTAATTTGGTTTCAGTTTTCAATTTATTTCTTTTACAAATTTTGAGTAATATTTATTTGGTTTGGATAATCGTGTTACGATTGAGAAAAAAAAAAAAAAAAAAAAAAAAAACTCACATCGCCTTTTCCTCCTGTAAATTTTTTATTGAGAAATTTTATTTCCTTCCAAAATTATTTCACATTTGATATCTTGCATTTTTATAATCTAGAAATTGTGTTCCCCACATAATTGCTCTTTCAAATCAATATTTAAACTTTGATATCTCGTACTGACGTGATTTTTAAATTTATAAATTATTCATTATCGTATAAAAATTTATTAAAATAAAATAAAATAAAAAAAATCCTAAACTTGAAGACTACATTAAATTCATCATAAAATTTTATTTTATAAAACATAAAAAAATATATACATATTTATCTCACTTTTATATTTTAATTTGAAAAAGTAAATGCTACGTACACTCACACTCATGTATGAATATCCAATTAATATATGAAGGAATTTAGATAATATCCACGGGTTCATTTGATATTTTACTTTCATTTTAAACCAACTTAAATCAATTTATTGTTTGAAATGGATTTTTGATAGAATTAATATTTCTAATAAGTAGGTGATTTGCATTTTAAATTATATTTTTTATTTAAAAATTTATTTACAAATTTTATCATTATTTAGTTGGCATTCTTTTTATTTCTCGCAAAATTTTGAGATTATATATGTGTCATTGTTTTCTAATAAAAATGATAATACATAAAACGACAAAGTTTAAAACAATCTGACTTATCACATCATGTCTTTGAAATTATCTTTATCTTAGATATCAAATTTTCCCCATTCTATTTAGTTACATTTGAATAAATTATCCTTTTATCTTAAATCTTTACATGTGTAGGTTGTTTTGCCTATATGAGATATGAACTTAATATTTAATCTCTACTAGTTATGTATGTAGTGTTATGATGTGTTTGTGAACTATTTCACATCGAAACCAATTAAAGTTAGATATTTTTTTTATTAGAAAAACAAAGAGTAGAGGTAAAAGTAGTTATTTTCACTCAAGCAAAGATTAGTTACTCAAATTATATCTTGTGATCAAAATCTACACGAATAAAATTTATATGTATGTATAATTGTTAGGATGTTGTAATATGTATTTTATTGTGTATTTTGCGTTATAAGTACTAGCTAGGTAAATACCTTCATGGTATTAGTACATATTGAATAACATGCTTAAATACATGTTATATTATATGATACGTATGGTGATGTATATGTTGTAGGTATATATATACATATTGTAGTATATATTGTGACTCTTGTAATGAGAAATACCTAAGATAATATTCAGTAGTATTAAAAATGAAAGTCATTGATGATCTGGTCATATAAACAAAGATATTGAGAATTAAAAAATATTCTTATATTTCAACTTTCTATGCATACAAATAATTAAGTAATTACGGTGACATAAAAAATAGCTAAGGTTGACTTTTAACAATAATGTTTTCGTATTCGTTAAACATATTTAATCAAATCTTCCAAAAGATATTGAGTGTAAAAAATTATTTTGAATCTTAAGAAATCAAGGAAAAAATAATTATTTATATAGTTTTTAACAAAAGTGATTTATAGAAAAATTATTGTATTAGTGTAAAAATATGAGAATTTTATTATAAGATGTGATTTTTTTATTGAGTTATTATATATTTATGTAAATATGAAATATAATTTGTTACAAGCTTATAGATTTATAGATAATGCACTTAATATACAACCATATATTTGTGTGTGTGTGTATATATATATATATATATATATATATATATATATATATATATATATATATATATATATATATATATATATATATACCCATTTAAATATGATGAATAATATACAATTTTCCATCGTATTTTGATAAAATTCTATTCAAGATTGAAGATTAGTATATTCTACATATAATAGCAAAGAGAGAAGCAAAGTTGCTAAGATTTATTTTTTCTTTCTAGTATTTTGAAAATTTTAAATATATATTGTTTTGAGAATACGATTATAGAGCATTTATAGTTATGAAGGTTATCTATAGATAAAGTAATAATACTAATAAAAATACGAAAACATTTGATATTATCTCCACTTTTACCCTATAATTTTTTTACTAATATTGTTAAATAAAGAATAGTAATAATGCTAAAATTGATAATATATATACAGTTTTCAGAAAATTTATACAGATAATATTAATAATTTTCCGTTAAATATAAATTAGTTTGATTTTTTTATCAACTAAATAATATATGAATAAGTATTCGAAGTAGTCTAAGAAAGAAGATTATTACAACTAATAATTTTGCATATAAAGATAAATCTCCAAGGTTCTCAGCTCTGAATAATCTCTCTTTCAAAATAGTGTGAAGTAGTACTAATAAACTCCACTAATAAATACTATAGGAACATAATATATATACTATAGGAACATAATATTCAGATGTTTAATTATTTTGCATTGATGTCTTTGGTAATAATATTAATTTATTAATATATTCATCAATATAATCTTTAATAATATTAGTATAATTGTTAATTTAATTTCGATAAATCACATTTTTTGAAATGTAAGTAATTCATCGTATCAACATATGTTGCATATAATTCACAAGAATAAGAACTTGTGAAAGCAGACCAGATTTTTCAGAGAAAAAAAAGTAGTGAAGAGATGATATATAAAAAGAAAAACTAAAAAGAAAATTAACAAAAGGATACTAAAATTGCCAAATTGATAGAGTGAAAACATTTCTTACCTTTCTTGAGACGATTTTTGTTTTTGGGGAGAGAAGTGTGTTTTTGTTTTGGCTCCTCACAAACAATGTCTTCTTCTTCTTCTTTGAGTAACAAACAATCGAATTTTGGTTTTATGGCAAGCACTTCCTTTTGCGTTTCTTCCGTCAAGTGTATTCTATTAACCGTTGAATTAGGAGAATAAAGAAAGATTATGCTATAAAAAAAATTAGCCAATGTGGTTCACATTAATTAATATTCGATTAAAATTAGTAATTAATTATAATAACTTTCTTATCAGAACATTGGCAAGTCCAACTTCAACCATGTCGGATATGATTAATCACATAATCTAATTAAGTAATTATTTCCTTGGCTTTTTGAAGGGATTAAGTTATTCCGCACGTATACCTTTGCACTTGAATATTTCGTAAATAAAGTGTTTTAGATTGACATTATTGAGCCATATCTATCAGAGTGGATTGGATTCTTGCAAATGGGATTTCATTAATGTTAATTGTATTTTTTTAGTAGTAATTTTATGGTGCAAGAAAAAAGGAGAAGGTATCAATCCCGATACTTTATTAGGAATAACAACGTTTTAGCTACCATTATTATTATTCTTTACTTTTAATATCCCTCGCATATATTCCAACTACACAGAAAAACACTGCCACTACTTACG
Organism: Vigna radiata var. radiata; assembly: GCF_000741045.1. Taxonomy (NCBI): domain Eukaryota; kingdom Viridiplantae; phylum Streptophyta; class Magnoliopsida; order Fabales; family Fabaceae; genus Vigna; species Vigna radiata. Next base: position 10,056,512 of record NC_028353.1, read on the forward strand.
ATGATAATATCAATATAGAATAGTTATTAAGATGATAAAAGAGTAAATAATTTTTCAGAGTATTTATTTAAATTCAAAAGAATAATTATCAAAATGATAAAATTGAAAAATAATTTTTTATTATGAATTGTTATTAAACTTAAAAAATAATAATTATGAGAGTAAGATTGGAAAAAAAAATATGAAAGAGGTGTATCTTTTTCTATATAATTATAGATAAGATATTCAACTGATAACTTGGAGATATGTCCCGCATTAATTGAACATTATTGGACTTCCATCTCTCAACCAATTGGTACTATGTCCAATTGCTTCCTACACCCCTTCTTTTCCAAAAATATAATAATGTAATTGGGATTGAAAAAAGGATTGGGGAATGTTTGACCTTAACATTTTCTATTGATTCGACCAATAATATTTGTGGATTAAATTAGAATAACTGAGTTAGTTGTTAAATTGATTCAAGTCTTATACATCCTAATTTGAATAAGCTCAAGTTCTATCAAAGAACTTCACAGAGTTTGTTTTTTCTGGAAAATATT
>NC_028353.1:10057108-10125775 GCF_000741045.1 Vigna radiata var. radiata
CTCTCTCTCTCTCTCTCTCTCTCTCTCTATATATATATATATATATATATATATATATATATATATATATTAATGGTAACATAAAGTATTATAATGAAAAAAGCACTGATAATTATTTTTAATAATTAGTGTACTATATGAAATGTAGCGGTTGGAGTTAATAGTTATTCATGGACAATTATCAGGTATTAATTTACAAATATACGGTGATAATGATTAATTATTGGGTTTGATTACCTAAAATATATTGCACTAATGGTTAATCAATAGTGTTTGTTGTCACAAGCCTTATAAATATACAACTAATGTCCAAGTATAATCATTATCTTCTATACTAATAAAATATAGATCTCCTTATCAAACATATCTTACTTGAGCGTCGGAGTGTCTTGTGCAGGTCAACCCCTCACCGAGAAAAATTACATGAAGAGTTGGACGATCGGAACATAACAAAGAATGACGAGTCCTCGGAGACAACCGTCCTCCGACAAATGTTACCGAAACAATTAGGAATACAAATATTAAATCACTTTTGATTTTAAAATCACAAACATTCTTCAAAACACCTTTTTTTTACTGTTGCCTTTGTTCAAAAAGTTGTTTTGTTTTTCTAATTCAATGCAATATTCTATGTATCAGAAAGTAAAAGGTTTTCAAGCAATATTCTATGTACAATTATGAAAGGAATAGGATGCAAGATAAGAGACTAATGTGAAACTATAGTTAGAGTTGCTTAATTAATACTAGTAAAAAACTATGCACTAAGACCAAACACCAAAATCTGAATGCATGTATTTAAGAATGAGTATAGGAAAGTGAGGACTACAGATTGTTAACACTTGTCATATCTATTAATTTTTCTGTTGTATTTTTCGAAGGCTATAGACCAGCCTCTCATGTCTTCCAAAAAAAACTAGAACATCAAGGAAATGTAGCAGAAGGTAACACTATTGGTAATGTCCTCTACGTTTTCAAATACAAAAAGAAAAAAAAAAAAAATAGTCCCTGAAAAAAGTTGTTGTTCCTGGTGTTTTCTACAAGTTTAATTGGAACAACAAGATTTCTTCTCAACACTAGCAGACATATTTGAGACATTTATGGTAGTCCCATGAGGAACGTTAGCAGTGGAAGCTGCTTCCTGTGCAGCGAGTGCCTTTTTACTCATAATTTGGTAAATATCAAACAAAATGGTTTGAAATGCTTTCTCAACATTGAAGGCCTCCAATGCAGAAGTCTCTAGGAATGACAAACCCTCTCTCTCAGCCAAACCTTGAGCATCATCGGTAGAGACTGCTCTGAGATGGTTGAGGTCAGACTTGTTTCCAGCCATCATAATAACGATGTTGGAGTCTGCATGGTCCCTCAGTTCACGAAGCCACCTTTGTACATTCTCAAATGTCTGTCTCTTGGTTATGTCATACACTAACAAGGCACCTACTGCTCCTCTGTAGTATGCACTCGTGATAGCCCGATACCTCTCTTGACCAGCTGTGTCCCATATTTGTGCCTTCACAGTCTTCCCCTCCACCTGTATACATTATAGACATTATTATTTACAATACAATATGGTTATAGTTGGTGTTTTTCGAAGTTTGATGAAAAAGAACCTGTAATGTTCTGGTTGCGAATTCAACCCCAATGGTAGACTTAGACTCCAAGCAAAACTCGTTCCGGGTAAACCTGGAAAGGATATTGGATTTTCCGACACCAGAGTCTCCAATGAGTACGATCTTGAAGAGATAGTCGTATTCATGGTCCACTTTGTATGCCATGCTTCCAACACTCGACACCACCCAAGACCTGACCCATTGCAAAATCGGTTCCCAAAATCAAGTACATACATATACATGCATGTCCATAATCACATAATCATAACCAATGTTTAAAAAAACTGCCACGGTAGAAGCTTCATCGTGTTCCTTGATATATATTACAGAAAGTTGTAAAGAATGTAGTGATAGTTAATGTGCAGCATAAAAAGAAGGAAGTAGGAAAGTGGAAAAAGAATGGAAGAGACGAAGGGTACTAACCATAAGAAGAAGGGTGACGATGATGGAGAAATGCAGGGATTGAAGATGCAAAGATTGGAGAGAAAGAGAAAGAGAGAGAGAGAGAAGAAAATGTATTTTGAAAGGTCAACAACGAGTGGGCGCAAACAGAATAAACCGACGACGTGCAAGGCACTTTGAACGGTCATTCATTCATTCGTGCTGAGTAAATCACGCCAACCTCGGTACACTTTTACTTTCCATTTCCATGTTTTAACCATGTGCACACAAAACTTTGAACACACATGCTTCTTATTTTACACAACCAATAACCCTTTTTTTTCTTGCTTTATCTGTAGATAATTTATGCACTAAATATGTCGTTAATCTAAATATAATTGTGTTTACAATTTTTAAGTAGCGTACTAAAAAGTAAGGTATATTTTTGTGGCCTAAGTTTTCCAGGTCAGTTTTTTTCTCCACTCATGTCCCGCGGCTTATATGGATTTGGGCTGGGCTGATCACCTGTACAAAATAAAATTATATAAAAAATTTAAGGGAAGGAAAAAGATGCAACAACCAATTCAGGATATGTTTAATCTATTTTTTTTAAGCATTTTTAATTGGTAAAAATGTGGTGCAAGATATATGAACAAATATTTCTACACTTTTTTTTTCTTTAGCTTTTTAAAAACATTGTTTTCAAAATAGCTTTCAAATAGAGTAAAGTTACCTTTAAATCCGACACAACCATAAAATAAAACTATTAAATCCTCAACAAAAGGTGAGTATTTTTTTCATAATAAATAAACTGAATCAAACACATAATAAATTTGTCATGTTACTTGTTGAATGGGATTATATATAAAAGTCTTAATTATAATCCATTTTCTTATATTGTAATTGGTTTATCCTTGCTTGGACAACAAACATCACAAAACAAACAAATTCCGCATTTACTATTACCAACCAACAATCAGAAGAGTGTTTCTCCCTGTATCTCACCTTCTCTCTGCCATTCTGCATCTGCTAAACCGCACACACAACAAGACACTAATTAAATATTTATGCTGTTACAAAACCTTAAAGTTATATGTTGCAGCATTTGACTATTTGCGTATAATATATGGTTTACCAATTACATTGGCACACCGCTTCTTGCTGCAGTCCCCAATAGTTCATCCCACTAGGTCGGGAATTTGGTTTTGTTGACATGAAAAAGTGCTTTGAGAAGTGATTCTGAATGAGGGGTGTGGCCAAGGGCAAAGGGTCGGAGATGATTTTGTAGAATGAGATCTGTGGCAACTCTACTCCTTATGAGTTTGGAGAATCTTTGGCCAATTAAGAAACCCATTTCGTAAGCATCTTTGCATGGTTTTCACCGCAGCTCGCAGCCAACCGCAACTCAGCAACGCACTTCGCTAAGTGCGGCGAGCACCAGCGCACCTCCCCCTCCTCTACCGCATCTCGTGAATTCAGCAAACAACAACCGCACTTTCCAAGTGCGTTTCTTCAAACAGCAACAACCACACCTCCTAGGTGCGGCTTCCCTCAACCGCAGGATCAAGTGCGGTTGCTCTACCCCAAATCTGAACCCAGATCAACTCCAACCCCAAATCGATCCCAACCCAAACCCCAAATCAATCCCAAACCGCAGTAACAACATATAACAAAACATCAATCCAAAATATAACAAAACAAAACAACATATAGGGAGAGGACTGATGTACATCACATAGGGAAGGAAGGAAGAAGGGAGTGTAGGTTTTTAAAAAATGAACTGTGAAATGCGGAGAGTGAATTCCTCTTAGGGTTAAATTTGGAAATATAAAAGTGTAGGGAGAAACACTCCAATGAGAACCCTACTTATGATACCAATAATAAATTCCTTGATATTGAAATTTATTATGTTTATTGAATTGATAATATGACTATCTTGTAATAGTTTTAATTTTAAAATAGTAGAATAGTTTTAAGTAATAACTTCAATTTTTATTTTATTTTATTTAATTTTTACTACATTAATGAAATGCATTTATTTTACTTAATATCTTTAAAAAAATTATTAATATATGATTTAAAATAGAGTCACCTAAATGTATAAATAAAGTTTAAAATAATATTATAAAATATATTTAAATGGTGGTATTTCTATGTTCTTACATTTGTAAAAGCATTGTCTATAAGATTAATAGCTTAATATAGGCAATAGTTTTATAATTTTTGCTTAAACATTTTTTCGTTGCTTTATATTTTAATTAACACTTTAAAACATACAATCACAGTTTTATAATTTTATAAATGTTGCCGAAGGCAAGTGACAAAGATAAAAGTTTATTTTATAATAAATATTTAAAACAAAGAATCAATGCATCCGTGGATAAGTTTATTAATATGAAATGATAACTGTGAGATGAGAAAACTGAATTATTGGAGAAGAAATTTCCTCCAAAGGCTGCAACAACTAATTTTGTTCCAGAAGGAGTCAATTTGTTGATTATTGTGTTATGATTATGAAAAAGGACCTGCACACTGCAATAAGTTTGAATATGGATAATAAAAAAATACATCAATCACGTCCCAATCTAAGAACGGTTGGATCATGAAAGATTTAAATCGACTAATATTAACTGAACTTTTTTTCCAACATAATAAAATAGAATAATTTTATTTATTTAGTTGTGTATATCTGACGTTGATTTCAACCCACCTCGTTTGGTTGCTAGCTGTAGTTGGCATGTGACAACATGATGAGACCAAAACAAATGCTTTTGTTTGCTGTTATCATTTGTTGTTGCATGTTCAGATTCCAAACATGCAAAACCCGAAATAATAAAAAATATTAAAAAAATTGTTTGATCGCTCCTATCTTTGGAATCTGTTGACCCAGGCAAAACATTACCAAACATTTTGTAAATATAATTGGAGAATCTCGCTCATCACTTGAAATTATTTAACGAATAATTATATAATGAAGTTCAAACCGGCAATGTCTTTTCAGTCGATAAAACAAAATTTCTAAAGTTTCGCTTTGAGTGAAAAAAAAAATTCACTGTGAAACGACTTGCTTTCTCAGAGTCTTCGGATGAACATATCGTGAATGTGAGATTTTCTCCGATTTTTGTTGGATTTTAAAATGAATGAAACCAAGAAAATTTAGTATACCATGTTAAAACACCATCTTAAATTCAAAATTACATTAGTTATAATTATAATTTAAAACGACTCTTTCTATTTATATCTTTTTTATAATAATAATAATAATAATAATAAAATTATAACTATAAATTTTATAATTTTATCGTTGACCGTTTTTATTTATTTTCTAAGCAATTTTTTTATTATAAATAGTTATTTTAACTTTAAAAATATTTAAATTTTAGAAAACAATCAAATTAAAAAATTAATTTAAAAGTAAAATTGATAAAATAATTATTTCAAGATTAAATATGTTTTTAATTTCTGAATTTTGATGTAAAATTAAAATAATCCAAATTTAAATATATTTTGATTGATCAACTTTTGAAATGACAGATAAAATTATTTTAATTTAAATACACTAAATTTTGTTATGTATATTAACGTGTTTTATATTAATATTTGAATTGTCTATATATTTGACATATTTTAACTTTAATGTTTATTAAAAAAATAGGTTTGTTATATATAAAAAAAATTAACATAATTTAATTAAAAAGATTATATATACATTATTTTTAAAGTATGAAAACAAAATATATTAAAAACGAATTTCAATTTCACATAAGAAATTAAAAGCAAACATAACTCTGATTTTAATTTTAAAATAAATATTACTTTTTAAAAAATAAAATTTAAATATAAATGTCTATAAAAGGACGATTTCTATATATAACAGTGTAAATATATGTTACATTTTATAAATCATATGAAACTTCTGATTCTCTTTTGATTTTGTTTTTTTTTTTTATGTTTTAATTTTCTATTACCTCATTCAATAAATTTGGATACAATAAATTATTTTATTGTATTTTGATATATAAAATATATACAATAAAACGGTTCTAGCAAAATGCAGTTCTACTATTACTTCGCATATGTCCCGTGTCTATGATGTAATTGATAATTTTTTATAATTTGAAATTAATAATATATTTTCACAAAGAAAATTATTTTTATATGATGCATATCATATATATAAAATTTTGTTTTTTCTTCATTGATTTGAATACGAAGGACTCTGAAAATTATAATAATTAGAACATGTTAAATAAATATTTTAAATAAAATATATAAGAGTTTAGTAATTATATAATCAAAAAGATATTAGCAATTATTAGACATTAGTGAGTGATAATTAATTGTTTTAAAAAGACATATTCAATCAATTATCATAAGAGATATAATGGTTTATTAATTAAAATATTTATTGTATTTGAAAGATTTTTCAGAAAATTAAAGATTTGATGAATAATTATTAAAAAAACATTAAGAATTTAAAGATATATGAAGTGGTTATTATAATAAGTGAGTTATATATTATGGTTATTTTTAAAAATATTTATTAAAATTATTAATATAAGATTTATTATGTGTGTGATTATGATTATATATCATAAATTTAAAAATATTTTTAAAGGATAAAATAAGTGATAAAGATATGAGAGATATACTTTGAAAGACAATTTTTGTTTTTTAGAATGATATAATGGATTTTTAGAGAAAATATTGTTAGGTAAACTTAAAGAGAAGAAGTAGATAACTATGAAGATAAACGAGAAACAAGAAAGTGAAGGATAAACAAGAAATAAGTAAGAACACTGAAAAGTTTTTAGAGTGTTACGTACTAGAACTAAGTTATGGGAAAAAAATTAATAATTTATGTTATTGTGAGATGAGTATTGATATGTTGATGAAATGATGATATGATTAGAAGATTATGAGTATGTCTTCTTGAATGCTACAGTTTGGGCAGGTCTCTACGAGAATCACGTTTGATTGTATTATTATTAAAAAAAATTGAATTATAAATATATATAATAATCGAGACTATTTTTTTAAATTAATCTTGTCTATTTTCTAAAATTAATCTTAGAATACTTTTTTAAGTTTTTATTCAATCTTGTATCTGATTAACGATAATGGATTATTAGTAGAGTCATAACAAAAAAACTGTATTAAAAATTGAAAACAAGCTAAGTTTACTTTTGCTCTATTAGACATATATTTAGTGTTTTGAGATACAATTGTAAGGAGCATGCATGTATCTCATGTCATTTCAAAATGAATCTCTCTTGAGTTGTGGTATGAGTGATATGTTTAGTTATTTGATCTTATGTCTATATAAATAGTTAGATTTTGAGCAAATGGTATAAGTAAGAAAAACTAGTTTTAAATTTAAATATACTACCATATAATAAATTGTGACATGTGTGTGATGGTGTAGAATGTTATCATTTGTTATGTAAAGCTTTATTTGAAATGATATTTCTAGATACTATTAAAAGCACTAAGTGAAATAAAATATACGTCAAACTGAAAATTAAATTAAAATAATGGATTTTTAAAATTAAATAAAAAGATGTATTAAAAAGCATAATGAATATTATTTGGTAGAAAAAAAGAGATTGGTGATTGACGCGTAAATTACGGTGGAGAAGTATGTAAATGTTATGATTGAGGAATTGTAGTTTGAAAGATGCATAGCTAACACAACTTTCTCAATTACAAGCCATGATGTCAATCTCTCCATTTATTTATTTTTTTCATTATACATTACTTAATAAACTTACTTATTTTTTTTTATTTTCATTATAAGAAAGTTAATTTTTAAAAATTTTATACTACTTTTTAAAGTTAATTTTTGGATTAATAGCTATTTTGGTCCCTATTTTTGTTTGGTTTGTTCATTTTGGTCCTCATTTTTTATTTTTGTTCAATGTGGTCCTAAAGATTGTAAAATCTATTCAATTTAGTCCTTTTCTGAAACTGTCTAAATAGTTATCGGCAAACAGTACAGCTGTGTAATGCAGTAACGATTTGGCACGGGACTGCCTACGTGGATGCCCTTGATGCATAGTTACGTGGACTTAATTAAATTTTAAGTGAAATTAGGGTTTTTATATTAGGGTTTTATGTTTGAAAATTAAATTAAGGGTTTTTCGAATGAAATTACCCCCAATTTGAAGCGTAGTGTGGAACCCAATCTTTGACAAATGCAGATTCTATCATTGCAGAAGGAGTTTATGATGCTGGGGCAGGAACCTTGTGTATGGTAGGTTGCCGTGAATTGAACCTAGGGAAGCAAAAAGAAGAAAAATTTGGAGAACTTACTTTGGGTCACAGGGTTGCCGTGAATTGCTCCACTTCATCTCACTGATAATGATGTCAATTCTTACTTTGGGTCACATGGTACCTCTTGTTCTGAACTTTGAAGCTCTTCTCACTCAAAATCCCAACAACAGAAGGCTAATATTTAAAAACAATCCATGGCTGGAAGTTAATGAAATAAGTGTGAGGTTGGTCACCATGGTGGCTTTCACTGAAACAAAGTAAACAAAACTCTAATTTCAGAATCTGCACTTTGTCAAAGATTGGGTTTCATTGCGAATGAGACATTGCTTCAAATTGGGGGTAATTTCATTCGAAAAACCCTTAATTTCATTTTCAAACATAAAACCCTAATATAAAAACCCTAATTTCACTTAAAATTTAATTAAGTCCACGTAATTGTGCATCAAGGGCATCCACGTAGGCAGTCCTGTGCCAAATCGTTACTGCATTGCTCAGCTGTACTGTTTGCCGTTAACTATTTAGACGTCGTTTCAGAAAATGACTAAATTGAACAGATTTTACAATCTTTAGGACCACATTGAACAAAAATAAAAAATAAGGATCAAAATGAACAAACCAAACAAAAATAGGGACCAAAATAGTTATTAAGTCTTAATTTTTTAAAACTTTTTATAAGTTTGTTTATAAAAATATAATTTATTTTTGTAGGAGATGATGAAACCCTAAGCCAATGTTTGGCCGCAAAGTAATAGAAAGGAATGAGAGGTATAAATGGTTGAATATGATGTGAGCAACCTACGATGTACGTATTTGTAATGATACGAAGATGACAAAATTGAATTAAATAATTTCTATGTTTTGTCCTTGGACAACGCATTTGTAGCCAATTTCCTCTTCGACTTTTCTTCAATTAAATAACAATCACTCATTGTATCTAAGGCTCTATAATTCATTCATTATTTTGTCTTGTCATTTTTCATTTCGTCGGTTACATGGTAGATGCTAAGGGAATAGTCTCTTCTTCAATTAATTTAAATACTATCTGTTCATTAGGTATTTCTAATGATATTTTAATAAGAGATTTTTAAGTACTTCTTATTTATCAACAATTTTGGTTTTTTTATCAGACAAATATAGGAAACTATATACTTAACACTGAATCCATGGACATTCGTGCATGCATGCAATTGTTTCTTTGAACAGATAAAAACATTAGAGAAATTGAATAAAAATAAGAGAGAACCAACTAAACCCTACATCAGATGAGTCCCACCATAGTGAAAACGTAGAGTGTAGCCATTTCATCATGTATGTATAAAACGCACTAAGCACGTCTCAGTCTAACAACATTCACGGATGTTTGTAATTGAAACTTTTTCTCGCAGACAATAAAATGGAACATTTCAATTTATTTAGACGTGGAAATGCCTGTGTGTCTGACGTTGATTTGAAGGCCACTCTGATCCCATGCTAGCTGTACTTGGCATGTGACTTGAGACCAAAAGAAATGCTTTTCATTACTGTTATCATTTGTAGTTGATGTTACACAAAGAAACGGTTTTCCTTAACATGATTTATGGAAAACGTGAAGTGTAGAGTAGAGTAGATGGAAGTAATCAATAAGTTACAGTATTTTTGTAGGATAAGTGTCATCTCAATTAGCACAAACTAGAGAGTGGTAGCTAGCTTCCAAGAACAAGAGCCCCACGGGCCAATGTTCTATTGTTTCCTCTGTGTTTGAAGACTTTTCTACATTATGTTTGAACCGTTCAACTATGTGCAAACCTTTCATATTTTATCTGAAAACACGTCTTGCTTGATTGGTGGGAGGAGAGAAAAGATAACTCCCAAATGCTGCAAATGAATCAAGCATGGACGATAGTATGTCTCTGTCAACTCACGTCTATATAAACTGACACGGCACCAACCACTTGGCTGCAACCTTCACAATGGATACTGCTTGCAGATCCTCTCCCCATGTCTTCATAGTTCTGTGTTTTGCTTTATTTCTTCAACTATGTCACTCATCATCCCAACTCAAGGCAAAACCTATCTCTCTTCATTCACCATTCTCTATTAATCACGTCATTTTCTGTGCTTTTCTCTTGCTTTTGAAATTCATGTGCTTCTTCTTGTCAGAGGCTTTGGTATCTTATTCAGGAGAAGAGCGTGTGTCTTATTTTTTATATAAATTTGTTCTGAATGCAGAGCTACATTGTCTACACTGGCAATTCCATGAAGGATGAGGATTCTGCGTTGGCTCTTTATTCCAACATACTACAAGATGTTGCAGACAGGTAATAACATATATCAGAATAAAAACAATTTTAGACCCCACAAATTTTGAATCATACGGTTGGCCGGTTCCGAAACGGTAGCAACCAATCAACTGAGAATTTGAGACTAATCCCCTTAAACGTTGACGTCCTCATAGATGCACAGATTGAATGCCACAAAAATAAACTCAAATAATTTATCACGACAAAAATCATTTGTGATAAACATTCTCTCTCTCTCACTCACTCACTCACTCACTCACTCTGTGGAGTCAAATTTATTGTACATCGAAATCTTGAATAAAGAGGAAAAAGAAAACTGAGAGTTTCAATCTCAGATTTTGACCCGAATGATTTCCTAAACTACTTGGTCAATTTTATTTAACAAGATTCCAAGAACTGAAAGAAGCTGTATTGTTTTTGGTACACTAGAAAAAACACTTTTTTCTTATTGGGTTATCAGTGGCTGTTGTATTGTGTCTCGTGAAACAGAACCCCATATGATCATTATAATGATTATATTGCTATTTTTGTGATAGCATTAGCACTCTGTCTCACTTATTGGTGACAAATTCAATCAATGCTTTTACTAGAACTGGTAAAATTAAATGTAATTGCGTCATACCATCATCATTCAGTTGGCAGGCCTAGTTTTTCCTAGTAAAGCTTTGTTTGTTAGAAAATAAAAGAACGAGTCTAAAAAGGAAACCTCCTATTATTTTTCCTTCTTGTTTCCTGCATTAACAGAAGGAAAGTACAAAAGTAGCTATTTTTGTGTAGTTTCAGTTTTTGAAGAGACTGAGTGAACTAAACATGCATCATTCATTAGCTTGTTTTTCTTGATTTATACTCACAATTTCAGCAATGCCGAGCCCAAGTCAGTGCAGCAACACTACAAACGAAGTTTCGGTGGCTTTGTTGCTAAGCTAACGGAAGAGGAAGCCAATAGATTGGCTAGTATGCACAAAAACTATTCTATCCTGTATTCTCTTTAAATCATATCCGTCAATTTTCTTCTAGGATTAAAAATTTGTGAACCAAGAATTCTTGAAATGCAGGGCATGAAAGAGTGGTAGCTGTCTTTCCCAATCAAAAGAAGCAACTCCATACAACAAGGTCATGGGATTTTATCGGCTTTCCACTAAACGTAGACAGAGCAAAAACTGAGAGTGATGTCATCATTGGAGTGCTTGACTCTGGAATCTGGCCAGAATCTAAGAGCTTCAGTGACGAAGGATTCGGTCCACCACCTAGTAAATGGAAGGGCACTTGCCAAAGTTCAAAAAATTTCACGTGCAACAAGTATGCAGTTAAATTTTCTGGCCCACATATAGAATTACAACCAGATAACATTCAAAATATTCAGAGGCACACAAATTGTACAATATCATTAACACATGTTGCTATATTCTTGTAGTAAAATCATTGGGGCTAAGATTTACAAAGCTGATGGATTCTTTACCGATGATGACCCAAAATCTCCGTTAGACGTAGATGGTCATGGCACTCATACAGCATCGATAGCAGCAGGGAATCCAGTTAGTCAAGCAAGCATGTTAGGCCTTGCTCAGGGAACGGCAAGAGGTGGCGCGATAAAAGCGCGCATTGCTGTGTATAAAGTGTGTTGGTTATTTGATGGTTGTTCTGATGCAGACATACTTGCTGCATTTGATGATGCAATTGCGGATGGGGTTGACATAATATCAGTTTCTCTTGGAGGTTTCAGTGACGAAAACTACTTTAGAGATGGAATTGGCATCGGAGCATTTCATGCTGTGAGAAAAGGAGTGTTGACAGTAACTTCAGCAGGGAACAATGGTCCAAAATATTCCTCCCTGTCCAATTTTTTGCCTTGGTCAATTACTGTGGCTGCGACTACCATAGACAGAAAGTTTGTTACCAAGGTTGGATTAGGTAACAACATTACCTATGAGGTAAATTACCTACTCTGTCCTAAATCATGCTTCATAGGTTGATACTGACTTCAAACTTTGATGAACTATTTTATATGAACTTTCAGTATAAAAGTCTTCACACTCATGAATGTATTATTTTCTTTATACATTTGTTACATTACATAGAATTCAGTTTCTTCATTCCATGTTTAGGGTACCTCGATAAATACATTTGACCTCAAGGGAGAGTTGTATCCTATAATCTATGGTGGAGATGCACCAAGCAAAGGCTCCGATTCATCGTCATCAAGGTAACAATTCCTGATATCCGTTAAGATGTATAACATTATGGCCAAACAAACAACTATACAAGTACAAATAATCCTGTGAGTTCCAAACTACATTCTAAAATTAAATAATCTGTTAATGAAATTGTTTCCAAAGTGCAGGTTTTGCTTCATCGGTTCGTTGGACAAAAAATTAGTGGAGGGTAAAATTGTTCTGTGTGATAGCAGAAGCAAAGCGACAGGCCCTTTCGATGCCGGTTCTGTTGGGGCATTGATACAAGGTCAAAGTTTTAGAGATCTTCCTCCTACTCTTCCATTACCAGGATCTTACCTCCAATTGAAGGATGGTGCCTCTGTACTTGACTACATAAACTCCACGAGGTATATATCAACCGAAGATGACACTTACTTTAACAAGAGTGTAGAGAGTCACACTTGTCTAATATGGATATTTTTTCAGGACTCCAACTGCAACCGTATTTAAGACTGATGTGACAGAAGATACAATAGCCCCTGTTGTGGCCTCTTTCTCTTCAAGGGGTCCAAACATTGTTACACCCGAAGTTCTCAAGGTACCTTAATTAGCTTTTCCAATGGTCGTGGTCAATCTCCACATAAAATGTAATCAATTTTTCTTTACATTTTGTAGCCGGATTTAGTGGCTCCTGGAGTTGCCATTTTAGCTAGTTGGTCTCCAGTTTCTACTCCTTCTGATGTTGACGGTGACAACAGAACATTAAACTTCAACATCATTTCCGGAACTTCAATGTCTTGTCCACATGTTTCTGGGGCAGCGGCATATGTGAAGTCATTCCACCCAACATGGTCTCCTGCTGCTATTCGTTCAGCTCTAATGACAACAGGTAATACTAGAAATGAAATGAGTGATGACACACATAGCATTGGATTTGGAAAAATACTTTCAGCTAACTGTCTTCACTTTGCATCTTGCAGCTAAACAACTTAGTCCAAAGATTAACCTTTACGCAGAACTGTCATATGGGGCAGGCCAAATCGATCCTTCGAAGGCTGTGTACCCTGGTTTAGTATATGATGCTGGTGAAATAGACTATGTAAGGTTCTTATGTGGACAAGGGTATAGTACAAGGAATTTACAACTCATCACAGGAGACAACAGTAGCTGCTCCGAAGCAAGTTCAGCAAGGGATCTAAACTATGCCTCATTTGCACTTTTTTCCCCAATCTCCAAGTCGAAAAGAGTAAGTGGGAGTTTTAACAGGACTGTTACAAATGTTGGGTCAGCAACGTCGACGTATAAAGCTAAGGTGATTGGTCCTGCAGGACTCAAAATTGAAGCGAACCCGAGTGTTTTGTCATTCACTTCTCTTAACCAAAAGCTCTCATTTGTGCTCACCGTTGAGGGAACAATAAAGGAACCTATAGTATCAGCCTCTTTGACTTGGGATGATGGTAAATTCCAAGTTAGGAGCCCCATTGTTGTGTTTAACACAGTATAACGGCCTAGGCTAATTATGCATTAAATAACTAGAAGCCAATGCATAAGGCATTTGCAGGATTTTCATGTATAATAGTAGTAAACACCCAAAATGGCTCATCTCATTTGATTCATTATGTAATAATGAAAGCGTTCTAGTGGCAGTCATTGAATCAGAAATTAAACTTCTTACCTCGTACTCCACTTATCTCTCAACACTTACTTGTCTTATATATATAGAGAGAGAGACCAAACTGCCCCTGTTAGTTGTCCACTCAATTTTAGAAGGTTTCATTTTTTTTTTCGAGTTCTGTTTTCATTTTCATCAACCACAGATCTACGCTTTATTGGGCCATGAATAGGCCCAGAACTGATAGACAAATCGGCCTATCCATCTTCAATTTGGGGGTTACTCCCTGTACCTCCCCAATTTTAACCCCACCCCCCCATTCCATTTTTAAGATTTGTTTTATTAGTTTACTTTTTATATTAATTTTGAGATATTTTAATAATGGAATTTATATGTTTTGATGTATTATTTTTAAATATATTTTTAACGTATAAATGGGAGAGTGAGAGTTGCAGAGAGCGTTTGGAGGAGGAGCGTTTCAAAAGNTTTGGTGGGGGTGGGGGTGGGAATACGAAGGAGAGGAATTTGAGTCTGTGTGTTTTGACTGAGGCAGACTGTAAAAGAGTAGGTTAACTTTAGTAAATAGGTGTAAAACNAAAACATAAAGATTAATTTTGTATTTAAAAAAAAATCCAAAAAAATTGGGGGGGTGGGGGTTGGAATTGGGGAGGTACAGGGAGTAACTCCCCTTCAATTTATGTAAGCGATCCAATTTTGTGACCTCAATTTTACATGAGTATTTTTTTTTTTCAAAAAAACAAATAATAAGTGATTAAAATAATATTATTAATAAAAAAATATTAATTATTTAAAAATTAAATTTATATGATTATTTTTTATTTAAACTTATAGAATTGAAGTTGCTTTTAAAAAGTTAATTTTTTAAAATTTATATTTTGAATTATTGTTTAGAAAAATTAAATTTATGTTTATTAATATTTTAATGAGTAATTTGATTTAAATTTTACTTTAAAATTATTTTTTGTATTTTAAAATTAATTTTTTTATTTATTTAATTTGTATTTTAAATATTTAATTTTATATAATTTTGTTTCAATTTTTATAAACATATCTAGATATTTGAGGATAAAAAAACACGTGGATAAATATCTAATTAATGGAAAACACACTCTGCTCTGTCTTTTCTCATTTCTTTACTATTGAGTTTTATTTATATTTAAGAAGATATTGAATCAATTTGTTTTCTTATCACATTGTGATATCTTTTATTGACTTAAACAAGCAAATAAAAAATAACATATATATATATATATATATATATATATATAAATATATATATATATATATATATATAAATATATTATTTACTCCAAAACCCAAAACTCCGAAGATAGTGTATGATTGAAGAATGTTTCCAATATGAAAAACTCAGAGTCATATTTGAACTAAGAAAACTACATTAATTTCATCAAGAAAACCCAACCAACCCCTTCTTTTGGTACTATGTTAATAATTGTTAGTATTCCTGCTATCTTAACCAGTCATTTGAAGCATTTTCCAGGAATTCAAGAAGAGAGAACCCACTAGGAAGAACAGATTCTTTACCCACTTCGTTAATACCAACCTTTTTTTTTCACTCTAAAACTAAAATATAGTACATTTTTTTAGTTCAAAGAAGAATTTGATTCTCTAGAAATCAATTAAATAACTAGATATTTTTTACATCATGTTATTCATGTAAAATATTTATTTATAACTCTTTTTGTCGAAAAAACTTATTTAATTATTATCAATATAATTTATTGTAATTATAATTTTCTATTTATAAAACTTAAATCCCAGAGTTTATACTTAAAACAAATTCTATATAATATTTACACCATCAATCACGTAATCACTTTCTCGTATTAATAACCTTGTCTAATTAATGTTGGACGTGGAAAATTGGCATTGATAAATTAAATTATAATTACATACATCTTTCAAGAATATACATATAATGCATGACATGTTTCTGTCCGATAATTACTTTCTCCACACGTTTTTCTGATTAGTCTACCCCGTTCCTTGGACATAATCCAAAGTTTTGAGGGCTAAAACAATATTGCATGGAAAGAATTTCAAGTTGGACTTGGGTACACAGACATATATAATGCCAAATTAGACAAAAGAAAAAGAAAAACAACATTTAATAAGTGCATGCCAACCACAATTGTCATACTCCTAGTTCAGTATTTATAATATTTTTAGTAATTATAACGTAAGTATTTTTATTCTGAGATGAAATATTATATACATTTAACAACTTTAATAAGAAAAATAACTGTTATAGAATCCGCAAGAATCATTTTAGCTCAATTCAACATTCACGTTACATATCATTTCTGTATCCTTTGTGCTTTCAAATTCGCGAATTTAGACACAAAATAAATTATGACATATGACATCATATGATTAAAAATCTTAATCTTATTTTTATTAAGATTGACTATATTTTTAGTAATAATATGCGAAATTAGAATTTATCTATCTTTATATATTTTGATTTTTAATTTTTTTAAAATATTTAAAATTAATAAATACAATCCTTTTAATTTAATGACTTTTTTTTTTAACTCATTAAATAGTGTTTGAAAGTTGACATTTGAATTGAAACTAATATAAACAATTTAAACGTCATTTTTACCAGTTTAATATATCAATAATATTTAATCAATATTTAATGTAATTGGATATCAAGACTATATTTATTCTTTTTTTAAAATAGATATCTAAATATATTAAAGTTTAAAACAGAAATAAAATTCACGTTCATATTAAAATTTAAAAATATATTTAATATTTTTATCTACCCAAAACATGTTTTTTCATGTATTTAATTTGTAATTTTTTTAATAAAAAGTACATATTAAAAAAAACATAAAAATAAAAGTGATCTGTTTTTACGAATAAAAGTCAAAATGTAGGTGCTTAATATTAAAAATGGTTGAAATTCTATTGAAAAAAAAAAGCGTAAATCTTTTCGATGCTGCTGTCTAGTACAAATTAAATTGTGAATAAATTAATGTTAACAATATAATATACAATACTAACAGTGATTTTTCTATTCTATAATTTGGTTATAATTGGTGTACAAATCATTTTACATTTTTACTTTTAATATTGTTTAACTATTTTTTTATTATGTCATGGTAAGTGTTTTTATTAAATAACAGAGATGTGGATAGAGAAGTGTAGTATATATTAGTATAAAAATCATAGTTTCTGTCCACTGTCATATTTAAGTTTCTTTAGAAAAAAAAATAGAAGATATTCTAATGGAAGATAATTTTTCTTAAAATAGCAATTAGTAAATTAATGACATTATTTTATAGTGATAAAAGTTAGTGGAGTAAAATCAGTTGGTTTAATTTGGTGGAAAGTGTAAAAAAGGAGGTGTGTGATGAATAGAGTCAAGAAAACTTTAAATAAATGTAACAATTGAGACTTAGTTATACATAATTATGATTTGACACTCTTGATTGAATAGGGAAAACAACGACCAAAAGGAAGAAAATATGGCGTTGTTTACGGGGCATTTATCATCTAGAGCAGGCTATAAATATAAAAAAACAAAAACAAAAAAATACTAAATAGTTTAAATTATTTAAATTAAGACAAAAACGAAAGTCTAACTTCTCTCTAATTCTTTTAAAAGATAAAATAAATAATTTACTTTTAATTTCCACCAGTATTATGAATTAATCCAACTGAATCCGTAATCCGGTTAACTTAGTGAATTACGGATTAGAAGTCTCTAATTATTTAATTTCGTTTAGTGCAGTCTAAAATAAGAATTATTTATTTAAGATAATTAAATTATTTTAAATTTAAAATAAAATTTTATAAATATATTTATGACTATATTTATATTTAAGCTAAAATAACACAAATTTATAAATAAGATAAAATTATCAAATAAAGATTAATAATAATTTTAAAATTGATCTACATATAATAGAATTCAAGATATAATATATTTATAAATAATTTCTTTTTCAGAAATTTATTTATACGTAATTATCAAATAAGCTAGACATCACTGAGTATTTATAAAAATATTTTGAACTTCTTTTACATGAGATTGAATCTCTTGCTTTTAAACCTCTAACACATGAAAAAAAACTTATATAGTAAATCATTTTTTTTTCTAAAAAGTAGTATATTTAATTACTTGATATGTTACAAAATTTTAAAATTAATCGGCGTTTCTTTATGAAAGCTAGCCTGTATATTTATTACATAAAATTTATGTTGCGTCGTATAAATACACTATTATGATTTTTCATATTTTGTTAGCTCGTGGAATTTTATAAAAAAAAAAAAAACTTGCAAAATATATAAAAGTTATAATAATTTTATATTTAATCTTTAATATATATATATATATATATATATATATATTTATTTATTGTGATTTAAGGTAATATATCATATTTCATATTTTTTGAAATTTTTAAATTAAACATAATATACGAAAGACTACCAATATCTTTTGGTCAACAGATTTCTCTTTCATGGTGTCGTTGTAGTCTATATCACACTAATTTTATTCACGTTATCATCACTACTTAAATATATCAAAGATTAAATACGTTCATAAATTTAGATTCAAAATTCAAATTAGTCATTATTTTAAATTTTCATATATTATAATTTTAAAACTTTAAAAATAAATAAATATAACTTTCTAATCTATTAACATTATTTTTTTACCTAGACTAACATTTATTTTGAACTGTGTCAAACTATATAAATAGATGAAATATTAACTTAAAATATCATTTTACACGTAAAAAAAATTAACAAACTTATGTTAAAAGTCAATAAAAGAGAAATAGTAAGAAAAAAAAAGGGAATAGAAAAGTCATTGTTGAAGTTAAATACAAAGCTTATGGGTCCTATTGAAAATACATGGTTTCACATTTTGACCTAAGAAGAGATGACAAAAAATATTCCAATTTCAATTGTTTCAAATTGATGGAATGCACACGTGTGCAAATAAATCACCTATTTCAGTAATTTCCAGTGAAAATTATCAATCACTATCTAAAGTAACCATCCAATACTCCACCTTATTTTTCACCCATTTACAATCATTAAAAATTAAATAACACGACTCTTTATTTCACTACCTAAAAATCTTTTCATTTTTCTTTGCCCTAACTTTTTTCTTATTACGACTTTTACTTTCTCTTGCTATAACAAACATGTGATAATTGTGATGCACATGAAATTTAAGACTATTTTTTATCTAACCTATAAATATTCTTACGTAACACCACCAACCATCTATTTTTTTATAATAATTAGTTTTAAATCCATATTAATATTTGTTTGCATGTTTATTAAAAATATTTAAGTATTGTAGCTAATTAGCTTCAGTAAATATATTAAAAGCCTAAAATATACTTCAACAGAATTTTTTAAAAGAAGCTTAAATTTTGTTTTTTAATTAACAAGACTATACCAGACCTATTTAAATTAAATATTGAATATAACACCTAAAAGTAGATAGAATTGGCTAGAAGAAATTATTATGTCTCATTCACACAAAGAAGTTGCATCTTCTTCGAAGTTACCTTACCTATTTCCCACAACTTACTTAAGTATTTGCTCTATTAGTAACATTTTGGAATTTTATGTCTAAGTAAAGATTAGGTTAATTTCGTTTTTTAGTTAGAATTGATCACATCATTCATCTTACTGTTACTCAACCAATACAGTCTGACTCTTTTAATAGTATATATCATATGAATTTAACCTCTAACATACATGTTATTACTCAAAAATTTAATATATTTTTAGCCCTGGAAAAGTTGGAGAAAGGTGAAAAATGTTTACAGATGTTGTTTTTTTATAGGTGGATTGAATAATAAAGCATAAAAATTGAAAGAATTGATTGTGAATTTCGTAGCAGAAGGAAGACGGTAAGGAAGTCTTGATGATGAAACGCGTGGATTTTGACTATAACCATAGGATTCCACTGTTCTAGAAATTCTTTGTAGTTTTGTTCAGTCCAATAGTCCAAAGGAATCAGAATGTGCATTCCCCCATTTTATAAAGAACGTACACTCATTCAAGGGTTCTTTCAATCTTGTTCAACTTTTCACTCCTATCGTGTCTGTTAATCGTGGCTTGTGCTGTTTTTTCTCTTTTCTGCTCTTTATAGTGTGTGGCCACCGCAGTTCAGAAAAAATGCTCACCCGTAATTGGTTTATGCTCTTCTTTGCTTGCCTCTTAATAATTCTTCCCATGCTATCTGTCAACCCTAATACCGTGGAAGCAACTCAGGTTCTAACCATCAATAGAAACAGAAGCCACTTTAAAGGTGAATCTATCTCTCTCTCTCTCTCTCTATATATATATATATATATATATGCGCACGTGTTTCTGCTCTTTCTCTTTCTTCTTTTCTTATTTTCATTGGTTCTTGCAGAATATATATAAACCTGAAATGAATGTCGATTATTAATTAATATATGTAGGGTACAGAAAACGCCAAGTTTATTCCACTCTGGGGATGGTGTGCAGATGCTGTGATGGTAAAGGTGGAGAATGTACAACCACATGGGATGATGCTTGCTCCAATCTCAGCTGCCATCCATGGAAATATTAGGAATTTCGATGCACACATATTAATTAAGCTCATAAATAATTAAACAAAATCAATCTGCCTCATGCATGCACTCTCATCATCGTATATATACAGTAAAACCTCTTGCGATTCAGGTTTCTCATTAGGTTAATTATAACAATTTTCTATTAATAATTGTTATCATTCATATTGTATTTCTTTCAAGTGATTGTTAATTATAATGGTTTTCTTTAACAACTATTGTAAACTTTGACGTGCAGCTTCATCAAACTTTAATTCCTTCTTTCGTTTTAGCTTCGCAATTCTGTTTCATGAGAAAAATGCTACATCCTGTGAACCAAATAGATGAAAAGTGATAAAGACATATTTAAATTCGAAGTATACATGATTCTCCCTCATAAGAAAAAAAAAAGGCTAAACATACGAGCTAATATAGATTAAATGCACGAAAGGCCTATAAATGGAATATTAAACTTGCAGTAAGCTGAATTCTTAATATATTCTTGAATTTCTTTCATTTTAAATTTAATTATTTCATAACTCAGATTCTATAAAATTCATATTACACTAAATAAATACCATGTTGAATATTACAGTTTCAAGTCAATAATACAAACTCATATTAAATTCAAAAATTTAATAATTTAAAGATAATCATAAGACATTCAATTTTAGACAAATAATTCATTTATTGTTTTATCTTAACCCAAAAACTCAAGTTTTTAACTTCTTACGACTTCAATTAATTTATAAATCATCACGGTATAATAAGTAATAAACATAAAGATTAAACATCAATAAAAAAAATTAATATATATCATTGTATATAAATATAATAAAGACTTCAAATATTAATTTGGTCTTTACTTTTGTTGAATTTATTTAATTTGGTTTTAATATATAGTTTTTTAATCTCTAATTTCTATGTTTGCTAGCTTTGTTTAATTTAATCATTTGTTAGTCGGTTAAATAATTAATGAAGCATATATATTATAAATTAATTCGTAATTTTTTTTATATTTTTTTTAATTTAAAAAAGAAGTTCACATGTCAAATAAACATTCTGTCGTCACGTGATAATGTGTTACGTGAAAAATATAATGTTATATGTCATTTTCTTATATTTAATTTTATTTCTATTTTTATTACTTTTTCTCAATTCAATTTCAATTCTTTTTAAAATGGATCAAGTTTTAAAATACATCAAAGTTTAATTTGTATATAAATCTTACATTGTTTTTTTTCTTAAATTTATGTTTTCATTAAATATTTTCAATTTAGGGTTAGAGTTGATTTAAAATTCAAATTAAAATTTAAAAGTTGGAATCAACACAATTGGTTTAAAATTTTAGGAAATTAAAAGTTTTAAAATTCTAAAAGTGAGAACTAATACCATTGATTTAAAATTTTAACATTATTATCTTAAAATTTTATACGATTTTTTATCTCTTAAAAGTTTAAACCAATAAGGTTATTGTTAAAATATTTTTTCTAATTTTAAATCAACTATAATCCTAAACCAAAAACATTTAATAAACATATGAATTTTAATAAAAATATCAATATAATATTTGTATAAAAATTAAATGTTGTCTCAATTTTGGAATAAATAAATTGATTAATATAAAAAATAAAATTAAAATTGAATTAAACAAAAATAACAAATATAAGAATCAAATTAAATATAATACATTAACACATAACACTATTATGACATGATGTTGGCTTAAGTGGATATACAGTCTTTTAAAATTAAGAAAAATTAAAAAAAAATACAAACTAACTAGTAACATATAAAATAATACTAAATTAAATAAAATTGAAAAAATTTATACTTGAACAAATAAATGTTGGAACTAAATTAAACAAATTTAACCAAAATAAAGACTAAATTAATATTTAAACCATACAAAGAATTTAATAACTATATATGATGAAAAAAATAAAGAGACAATATAAGGAGATCATTGTGATAGTACATTTGAAGAAAGACATTAATGTTACACTGTGAAAGATAAAATGTAAGTAAAAAGTTATGGAATCAATCATTACTTTGATAAAATTAAATTCAAGTCTTTATATTATAATTCACGACTCTTAAAAAAACACACTCCCAGGGAGAAAGAAAAAACTCATTTTTTTTTTCTATAAAAGTTTATATATGTCCATAGTATTACGAGTGCATTTTTTTTTATACGGTGAATTAGATGAGACCTTCGTAATTTTACATTAATTCTTGATCAAGAATATTTAATATTCACTAGTATTGATGTTGCCTTTAATTGGCATTAAATACATATATCATTATTTTTTTTTCATACGTAATTAAAAAGAAAAAAAAAATACACCAAAAAAAACTAAAATTTACTTTGACCTCCTCCTCGTATCATATTATTGAGAGGTCATTCATTTTCAAATGTTGTAAGTATACTTCCTTCCAGAGAAACATTATTCCAGAATCAAAGATAAAGATTTTATTGATTTTCCATTTAAGACCTAGAATTAGTCCCTGCAAAAATGTGTTGTAGAGATATTTCATAAATACTCTTCATGAAATTGTTGGATGGAGAAAAGAAAAATATTTGCATAATCATAACAAATATCGTTATTTAGTTTTTCCTTATTTTTCATTAGCCACTTCCTTTTTGTTTATTAACCTTTTCTCTTTTTATATATATATTTTTCATGAATTTATTTTTCCTTCATCTCCTTCTCTTTGATCTCTTTGAGACATAATTAGTATTAACAAGCAGAAAGTAAAAAGAAGAAGATGTTTAGTTGGAATTCGGTGTTTGAAAGAGAAGGTTGGAGGGCTTAGTGGCATATTCCAAAATACTAACACTTCCGACAATATTTGATGTGAAAAAGTACTTTAACTTTGTTCCAGAATATATTACCCTCCATGAAATTCTCTCATGCACGTCTTTATCCTTAGTTATCCAAAACGAACCTAAGAGAATCAACCCAATTCTTTAAGTACACCAATCTATATTTAAATTCTCCTACATCCCTTCCATATATATCTTCTTTAAGACCATTCCTCCTTACAATGCTCTTCATTAATCATAATCTTATCGTTAATTAAGGATAACAAACTAAATTATCTTTTAAACCACCCATGCATATCAACATTCAAAAACTACTGCTCTGCACTACATCCCACCATTTACATTCATTCACCTAATTAACGTTTCTGCCGTTCCAAATTACCCACGTGCTTCATTTCAACGCCACAAACACTTTGTTAAAACATTAACTCATCAAATCTTATACATCAACACACGCTATTTATAACTATATATAATTAATTAATTCAAAATGTCCCTCGGTATCTTCTATTTATGAACTTTTATTCATATGTTTCCTTTATTTTTTTATTTTTTAAACGTTCTTCTTGAAGCAATGTCTGCCCATTTTTTTTTCCATAAATTTTTTTATTAATTACTTTCTTTTTTCGATAAATTATTTTTACTTTTGCTTTTTTCTGATCATACTATTTATCATTTTTCATCTAAAATATATGATAACACTGAAATGATATAAAGATAATTTTATTATTTATCTCTAAGTGCGTAAACAAGGTAGCATGGAATAATTCTACCCAACTAATCAAAAGCTTTGAATTTATTTTTTCAGAATCATGGCACTGAATTTTAAACCTATATCTTATACATGCTATTCAAACTCATAATTTTATTAATAACTCTCCCTTCCTCTCTCATTGTACGTGTTAGAAACTGAAAAGAGTTTGCTACCAATTATAAATATTTTAACAAAAAGATAATGAAATTTATTATTTTGATTATTATCTTAATAAAAAAATTAAACTTTTATTTGTTCACTTTCTAATTAGTACTGCAAGACGAAAAATTAAACTTATTTTATTTGACAAATCTCAGTTAGAATAAATTTTAATAATTTATTATTTTAATATTATGTTCAAAAATAAATTTTAAATTTAACTCAATTTTACAAAACTAACTAATAAAATATGACTTACATTAATGTTATCTCTAATTAATGTATAACCTTCAACCAACAAGGAGAATATATCTCGTAGCTCTTTATCTCCATTTCATTATTGATGAACAACCAAAACTTGTGGGCCTGATTTGACCATTTCCATATAGAGAATGAGAAAAAAAATGTTTTTTCCATGTTGAGTGTATCTACTAATTTTCTTATAATATCTGGACAAACCTTTTTCTGAAGAATCTGCATACCATGTAGGAGAATGCCGATTTGTGTTTAGGGTATAATAAAAATATACCAGTAACATTATAATGCATATATATGATTCTCGAGTCACTCAGGCCAACATTTATTAGACAATAGAAAATCTGTAACTGCATCCAACCAGAGAAATGGTATCTCTGGCCCAAAAATCACAAAGATTCTTTGAAAGATTTGATAGAACATAACCTAACCATGGGTTGGGGGTTGTTATTCAAAAGTAGGAGAATACACTTTATATAGAACAAGTTAACAAGAGATAATAATTTGGGTTAAAAGATGTGCTTGACCAATAACAATATCTCCTAATATGCGTGTTAAGAATTTAATCTTTTAGGTCTACATATATGGCAAAATATCTATGCCAGAAAACAGTATCTTGAATGAACAAAAGATTAATCTCTGTTTAGTTTGTAAAAAAAAATGGTCTATGAAGTTCAAATAATATATAGTAGTTAAATTATGTTTTATTTGTTCTCAAATTTACGAAAATATATGTTGAATGTGATTCTTGTCTTTTATACAAAAAATCGTCTGTTCTTGGTAGTCATTTACACTGATTAAAATTTATTTATAGTTTATTTTTAAGCAATACTTACGTTCAAATAAGAGAATGCCATTTTATGTTTCAAATTGACAATAGCAGGTCAACTGTGGGAACTGCCACCTTAAGACCTTATCCATTTCTTTCTCGTTGTGCGTGATTACCACTTCACCTTTTGCTTTCAACCAGAGCTGCAAAGTTATCAGATCAATAAGGTCAGACTCAGAACCCCGATGTGTCTGTTTCCGAGTTAGCATTAACAAAACTCAACCACATAAATATTTAAACATGTTATTTCATAATCAAATTTCTAGAAAATATCAGGTCAACAACCAGAGGGGTAGTATTTTTTATTTTTTATTTTCCTTTTAGACATCTTGAAAACACGACATCTGTTCATGAGATGTAATAAATAGAAGGAAATATAGTTGAAAAAAGAATAAAGAAATTCTTTATTCTGTTGTTGGCATTGGAATAAATGAAGGTGAACGTGCATGTGCATTGCAGACAGAGAGGATGGATGCAAACATGATCTTCCAACAGTAAAGGTGCAGTTGCGTACTTAAATTTCAACTTCGTGGGCTATATGATTTCTGAGATAATAATGGAATTACAATGACATAACAGAAAGGTGCATGTTACTGTGTTAGATAATGCAACCAGGAGAATCATACACCATTTTTCTCATAATTAATCACTTTATTTTTCAACAATTTTTTGACGGAGTTTTGATATATCTGCATGTTTTTAGCATAATTTACTAAAGAGACTCGCCATCATATTATGTTACAGTACTGGTAGTCGACCTTTTTTTTTTTATTTTTTGCTTCAAGAGAATCATAATATGCGATGGAGACTCAAGGAAAACTATTAAAAATGTGAGCTTACTTTTAACTGGATAACATAAGCCAGAAGAAACTTCGAAGCTAACGCGTGAATGTCAAATATTGTTTTTCTATTTCACACTCATAGGTTTAGGGATGACAAAAAATATCTCCGAGTATAGGTATCCGTGTGTAAAATCCGTGGTGGGTAGCTACTATCCATCGATATTTACTATCCGCAGGTAACCGGTAACAGGTATTTTAATACTTGCTTCTAAATGGGTCAAATACAGGTAGTATACTATCCGATCTGCAAGTATCCATTCTCTCCAAAAATAATAAAAAAATAATAATTTATATATATTTTTAATTAAATTTAATTAAAAATAAAATAAAATGATATTTTATCAGGTTAAATTTAATTAAAATTAAATTTTAATTTATATTAACTTAATTTATATTATATTATATATTTTTTTTGTAATTTTATTTGAATTTTATTTTAAAATGTATAAAATATTTTTTTTTTTTGCGGGTATCCGCGGGTTTTAAAATACTCGCGGGTATTTTTTAAACGAATACCTGACGGATAGTGGATCAGATAACGAGTAAGATTTTATTCGACAGATTGGGTTGCGGGTAGACATTATCCGTGCTCGACCCAACCCGTTGTCAAGTCATTAGGTTAAGTCAAAAATCTATTTTAATGACTCTAATTAGTTTTTAATTTGTTGATAAATATGTTTACAATGTTTTACTCCTTACAAGTTATCTGAAAA
This sequence comes from Vigna radiata var. radiata, assembly GCF_000741045.1. NCBI lineage: Eukaryota > Viridiplantae > Streptophyta > Magnoliopsida > Fabales > Fabaceae > Vigna > Vigna radiata. The sequence goes on from NC_028353.1 coordinate 10,084,392, forward strand.
ACAAAAATGATTTTACATATATTCAACACCTAATATTCATATTGATGGAAAAAAAATAGAAATATGATGGATAAAAATAGAAAAAAAAAAAGAATAACTTGTCTAAGATAGTTGTTGTTGTTTGGAAGAAGTGAAAGGGTAATAAAACATAATTCCAAATTTTCATTGTGTATAACATAGCTAATTAGGTTTTAATAATCATAGAGATATACTTTTGGCTCATAGTCTCCATTCAGGAATATTACCTCTTGTAGATTATATTCGTAATCCGTGATTAACTATTATCTGTCTCTTATAAAAGAATAAAGAAGGATATGATCAAATATTAAAGAACACTTGAATAATTATATAACAAAATTAGATATTTGTTTCGACTTTTAAATATATAAGTATATCTGTTTGCATTCTTGAACATATTTTAATTTGTTCAAAAGGTAATTATTAGAAGAAAATTAAATATAAGAGGGACCTGAGATGGGAGAAAAAAATGGTAAAACTTTAATTATAGAAGCACCTTCTAAAAGAGTTATATTCTCATCTAAAAAAATGAGAGCATAAAGAGAGAAAGCAAGCTATTGGAAACGCAGATGAAGAATGACAAAAACGATGGATGAAGAAGAATACGAAAATGTCTATAGATTTTATTCTCATCCATAAAACTTGAAAGCATAAATAAAGAAGGAAGACGGACGGTGATACCCAAAGAATGTAGATGAAGAATGATAGAAGAGTAGAGAAGAATAAGAAAATACACCCAAAGAAAAGGGAAAAAAAATGTGATCAAAGATTAAAAACAATGTGAAAAAATTGTCTTTTTAAATCTTTTTATGCAGAAATTTTGACATATGTATGCATTCTTAATTCAAAAGTTAAGAAAATCACATATTTTTTAAAATGAGATTGAAAAATTTATGAAATAGAATGGCTGAACTTACCAACTTTTCACTTTCTCAATTAGACATTATTTATATTATCTATTTTGTCTTGTTCTTTTTAAGGACATTTTCAGATACTCACGAAATTTTAAAATATCCCAAGCATTTAAAATTTTCCTCTATTTTATATTTATATTTGTCATTTTCTTTCAGTTTGTGTTCTTTTATCTCAACCTTTTAATTTAATTTTAAATATTTTAATAAGAAATTGTCCATAATTAAAAGTAATTATATGTTATAATTAACTTATGTATATAGGTTCAAATCTTTCAAATTTTTAACAAAAAAAGACAATTTAAATGCACATATATCTTTTAACTTTTTATTTACTTAAGAGTTGAAATTGAAGATAATTTAAATATTTTTTTTACTATATAAGACATTTTTTTAATATATTAAATGTGTATTAAAAATAATAATTTGCTTCAAATAACTAAAAATAAATTTAATTTATATACACTACAATATAACATAAAAGTGAATAAATCCTTAGGGTCTTTTAACCTTTTTCTAATGAATGGTTACTATTCGATACGTCAGTTATCCTAACTCCTAATTAAAAGATAAGAAGACGGCTTTTTTTTTTTTTTTATTTATTGTTGTTAGGAAATTGTTTATGCTAAATTCCTTCCACGTTATTTTAAAGCACTCTAGCATACCCTACTTAGGTTGGCCCTTACATGAAGAGAAATTATTAATTCATTTTAAAAGTTAATTATATATTTTCAAAAGTAAATAATATATGTTTTCTTATCAATCAATTTTAGTTGTTAGTATTTTGTTAATAGGAATATATATATATATATATATATATATATATATATATATATATATATATATATATATATATATATATATATATATATATATATATGGGGTTTGTNTATATATATATATATATATATATATATATATATATATATATATATATATATATATATATATATATATATATATATATATATGGGGTTTGTTAATACGCGTACACCTGTTTTTCAGTTGGTACGTTTTAACAATGTATACCGGATTATAGTAGACAAAAATACCCTCATTCATCATGGATTCTAAGTTTTAAGGTCAAGGATATTTAAATAATTTTCATTCCCAAAACTAAAAAAAAACAAAAAAGGAAACCCCCAAACCCTTGCTCACCTCCCTCATTACCCTTTTTCTTTCATCTCTCTCACTCCAACATTTTCTCTGTCATCCCTACTCTTGTCCCAATTGAAAAAAAAAATCAAAAACCNTTTGTCATCAGATATATTTTCTCTCTCATCTCAACATTTTCTCTGTCATCATTCCAACATTTTTTCTCTCATTTCAACCCAATTGAAGATGGTGGTAGCAATTTGAATCAGAGATATTTTTTAAAAATTGAAAAAGTTTACTCTTTTATAATAATTTTATATTTATTAATGTGTGTAAAATGAATATAAACTTTGTCATTTTATGTTATTCTTTCCAAATCTGAAAGGTAAAAAATGATTTTACTGTTTTTTATCTTGCACAGTGGTTAAAATTTATTCTAAACGCCTGTAAAAGTTGATTCAGTGATAAAAAAGAGACCTAAAGAAATTAAAGAAATAGGTATAGAAGAATTCCCTAAGAGTACAATTCTTTCAATTCTAGGTTGTAATCTTACATCATGTATCCCATACTAATAGATAAAGGAAAAAGAAACACTTTGTGTAAAGGGAAAAGGACAAGGGTTAAGCTATTTTTTTTTTTTCAATTGTGGCGATACGAATGACAGAGAAAATGTTGAAAATGTTGGAGTGAGAGAGATGAAAGAGAAAGGGTTGAGAGGAATGAAGGAGGTGAGCAAGGGTTTTGGGGTTTCTTTTTTATTTTTAGTTTTGAGAATGAAAATTATTTAAATATCCTTNATATATATATATATATATATATATATATATATATATATATATATATATATATATATATATATATATATATATATATATATAAAATTTAAAAGAAAATAATCAACTCAAACAAATAATATCGGAAATATAAAAATACACGTCTAGCTTATTTTAAACAATTTAAATTATCAAAAACTTTAAGAAAGGAAAAATTTATTAATTAAATTATTTTCTTAAACAAATTAGTTTCACTGATGAAAAAATTATTTATATATTACGATCACAACTAGCATAAACATGGCTTCGCTTTTGGTAACTATTGGTTGCGATAACAAAAATGCAGAAAAGTGATTTCCAACTTTACAAATCAAATTTAGGAGTATGAAATCATTCTATATAGAAAATCACAATTGTGTTTTCTATTTCAGTTTGGTCATAAATAATATATATAAAAAAAATGCATGGATTCCCACATCTTTTCATATTTATTTTCATTCGAATTATTATAAAAATTTCTCTATAACAATATAGATTATAAATTTATAATTTTTTTGTAAATATTTTATATTGTATTATATTTTTAATTATATTTTAAAATAATAATAATAATATAATATTGTATTTAAATTCATTTATTAAATTTTTAAACTATTACAATAGCGACTAATTTAGAAATTAAATTACTTAAAAATATTAATAATTTAAATAATATTGATGAAGATCGATCACAATATAAATTAATGTTTCAGATAATATAAATAAGATCCATCATCATATATTCAAAGTATGGTTAAATTTAAAATTCTAAAAATCTATTACAATTTTATCTTTAAAGAAATCTAATAACATATTTTTTTCTTATTTACAATAATGATTCAATGCTTATTTTATTTATTTTCTACTTAGGTTTCTACGTTTTTTTAAAAAAACAAAAGTCAATGGTCTACTTTATTAATACAATCACTAACTCCTTTTAAATATTTAATTTTCAATCTCACATATATAAAATAGAAAGAATTACGTTGATATAAAAAAAGGACCATATTAAATTTGAAAATAAAAAACTAGGCAACCACGTCAAGCTAAATAGAGATAATAGAATGTTATTACAAATATAAGACAAAAAAACAACTAAAAATACTTGAGTTCTATTTTTGTTCGATTTTATTAATTAAGTTTTAACATTTTTTTGTTTAATAAGATTTTAATTTTTGTCAATTTTTTTAATTTAATAATTTTTGTAATTATCATTTAAATAATTAACTAATGATGAATAATATAGTTTGTGATTTTTTTAAAATTTTTAATTTTTTTTTTAATTAAAAAATATCCACGTGTCAAACAATATCTCTACTCCATAACCCATAACAATAATAATATCATGTGTTAGGATCAATGTCATGTCTTAGTATTTTCTATCACTATATTTGTTCTTTTTTTTTTTTTCACTTCCTTTAAAAACTTAAGATTTAATTGAAGAAAAATAACAAACATATAAGAAATAAATTAAATATAAAATATTGCCATGTGACATTGAAATTGAAACATATGACTAACTCTACCATATAACATTACTACTATCATGTAACATGATATTAGTGTGATATTTAAATATTTTCTAAAAATAAAAAAAGATAAAATATATACAATTAAAAAAAATAAAATTAAAAAATTATAAACTGACACATAACATATATTTACTTTCTATTAATTATTTAAGTAATGTTAACAAGATCTTTATTAATAAAGAAAACATATTGAAACTAAATTGAGAACATTAAACAAAAATAGAAATGGGGTAGTATTTTAAGAAAGAAAGTACTACTAAACTTTAAAAAAATGTCTCAAAGCGTTAAGAAAATGTATTCGAATTTTTGTTAATTTTAAGTTCTTAACAATATAAAATATTAAACCTACCAAAATAATTCCTATAGATACATCAAAATATTAGTGAAACTATTATAATTTCTAGTGCAACTAACTAAATGTAATACCAGTATAGTTAGTAGTTGGGGGGAAAACAGCTTATGAAATGAGTTTCTGCCACGTAAAATAACATAAAATCATATTATTTTCTCCAAATGTGGCAATGGTTTTTAATTAAGCTCGTGGAAGGTATAATTATTGAAGAGATGAGGAACATTTATTAGCAAAAGCTTGACTAAGAGTCTCAAGGTAAAGAAGAAAAGAGTGAATTTTGAAACTTTAAAAGCAAAAAAATTAAGTAAAATCTAAAGCAAAATCTATAATAATTATTTGAATTTATGTTAATAAATGTGGTTGTCTAGAAGTAATTGAAATTGAATGAAAATGATATGAATGAATGAGGATAGTTAAGGACATAATTATGAGAGTTAATTGTGGGAAAGAGGAGTGGTTGAAGAGAAATGAGTAGGTAAAAGAGAAGGGAAAGTCAAAGGAGAAAAGGGTTTTGGATTTGGGTATGAAGTCGAGGTGGGGCCCAAATGGAAACCCATGTGTCAAAGAAAGAGAAAGAAATTGAAATTGAATGAGAGGCACATGGGCGCAGCATATTTTTTGGGCTTATAAATACCTTCTATACGTATCATCTTCTACACATCATCTGCTACCATCACGTGCTCTCCTATCCTTCTCTTACCTTTCTTCTCTTCTTCAATCTTCTTTCTCTCTCTCTCTCTCTCTCTCTCTCTCTCTCTGCACCCTTTTCCCCATCTTCCATCGTTATCTTTTTTTTCGCCTTCTTCCAAACCTGCAAATCTTATCCAATCTTTTGGTCGTTAAAGGATAGATATATACTTATCAAACTAGCTAGTAGTTTTGTCCGTTGGTTGACAAAGAAAGAAACCTTTATATTATACCTCTCCAAACACATAAAGCTAGCTACCTTGCTTCCTTCGTTAATCACTATTAATCGTAAGTCACACTCAAACACACACCAGACATGGAGAACAACAAAAAGAAAGTGGCAGCAGGTTCTTCCTCATCATCACTCACCAACTTTGATCATCTTTTTGGTCCCAAGGACCCCTCCACCACTTCATCGTCATCCACCAGCATCTTTGGCTCCATTTTCCCACCTCCTTCCACTGTATGCATGTCCCCCTCCTACTTTCTTTTTCTACTTTTTATTGCTCAATCTTCCTTCCATAACATGTCTTGCATGTTTTTCTTTTTGTTTTGCTTTTTTTTATGTCTTCTGTTTTCGCTATATGGCATAGTTATTGTTTCTGACTACTTAACCAACAGGTTTTTTCGGGAATATCATACCTCTAATGTATTGGTATTTAATAACAAAAGAATTAACTTCAATGGTTTATGGCTTCAATCTTTAAGGTCCTTGATTCGTTTGAGCCTGTATGTATGTATCAATAGCACACCTTTTTACAAGGTAGTTATTGAAAGCATTATGGTCAAACTCTTCTATCTAGGTAACTAACTATAACTGGATGTCTGCAAAAGAAAAAAAAAAAAAAAAGTAATAATCTTTGCTGCTCTAGTTTTTACCATGCTATACTCCTGAAGAAAAATGGAGTACAGTAGTATGCAGATGATGATATTTGAGTTGAGAAAGCTGGCAAGCAAGTTGTTGAGTATATGAATTGTAAATTGTTTTGGTCTGGCTAGCTCTTCTCTGTGCACATAAAGTTTATCTTTAATCAGAACTTTAAGCGTGAATGAATATGTTCTTGTATGAGTAGCGTTGGAGTAAAGTTAATATGAGCTTTGATCTCTGAGCGATATATGTAGCATATACTGGTTTGAGAAAAATAATTGACATAACATATAGACTTAACCCTGTTACTCTTTATACAACTTTAGGTTGGAGGGAGAGATTCAACAAAACAAGAGATGGGATGCAAAAATTATGGAGCACCAGGTTCGTTATGAGACATATACCACTTTGACCTGAAGTACTAAATATATGCCCTCTTTCAGTTCATCTCAAATCTTGTCTATAGACAGGGAACATGTGGCTTTTTCAATCAAATTTTAATGTCTGGGCTTATTTAGTAAAGCTTCGGTTGGATTCGTTTCAGGCAATTACGGTTACAAAGGTGAAAACAGCGGTGTCTCCAACAAGAATGCCAGTACCAATTATCAGAATGAACCAGTGGAGCCCAGTAGTTACTACAGTTCATCAATCTTTTATGGTGGTCAAGAAAATTATTCCCCAAGAACCAGGACCACTGAATCCCACCACATTGTTAGTGCCTCAATTCCCATCCTTTATCATCATGGTCCATGCTGTTGATTGCCAAAGGGATCATTATTTAATATATATAATAAATTTTTAAGTACAACCTGCACTGTTTTTACATTTAGTTACACATATGCTTTTGCAGCACATATGCTTTATCTTTTATACATTTTCCTCAACCTTGCTTTCATATGATAAGAGAAAGTAAACCACACTTTCTCTTTTGTAGCTTTCCTTTTAATCCCTGTAAAATAAGTGTAAACACACAAGTGAATAAATTCAACTTTAAAATCAGATGCTGCAAGGATCATTGGATAATATAAATAAAATAGTAACCGTATAATAATGCAGTGAATACTTTATAGTAGTAAGTATTTACATGCATACATATGTGTGTTTTCTTTTTTCTTAGTCGAAGCATATTTGGCATCTTTGCAGTTTAAGAAAGATAAGGAAGACGATGACCCAAATGGTAACGATTCGAATAGTGCTTCAAGAGGGAACTGGTGGCAAGGTAGGACAATCTTGGTTCCACGTAGCAGAGAAAAAAGAAATAAACAAAAATTCTAAGTGAAGCAAAATTTACTGACTTAATAATACCAACATTATTTTCGATTCCCGCAGGTTCTCTTTATTATTAACTTCTGCGAATGTATGAAAAGCTTCACATCCTGCGGATCAGGTATTTGAAATTCCTTCCAACAATGTAATATACTCAATTCTGTTTCTTTTGTGTTCGTAGCCACTGTAGAATAGTCAAATTCTACTGCTAAAACTCCACTGTTTAAGTGTTATGCAAGAGAAACGTTGCAAACTTTATATCCAAACTATCACGTACATAAACAAATTGAATAAAAACTCTTCAGCACACAGTGCTAGAATTTCCCATTTAACTGATCAGCTTTGAAAGATGGAGAGTTTGTTGATTTTGCAGGATGATATATATATGGACGACCACATACGGTGTACGCTGGTTGATTACTTAATTGCAGGTGCTCTAATTAAGTAGGGAAATAAGACATGGTAGCGGACACTAGAACTCTTCGACATGTGTTGAGTCCTTTTTGTCACAGCTCGCACATATAAGTTTGTAGCACATGATAAGTCAACCCTTATAGTAGTTAGTACGTAGTAGCTTCGAGCCATAATTACTCCCTGTTGTGTTCTTATTTCATGCAAAAAGTTTCGTGCTGGTAACTCACTTTTAGTAGTGTTCTAGAATCATGTGATTATGTTGCATGTACTTTAAGGTTTCCCGTTCTATCCGCTGTGTAGCATGTAGCATTCTGTGACTTATAAATAAGAGAGCTGCATTTATAACTTTGTTTTTTCTTTAACATTTTTTTATAAGGACAAATTAAATGCAAAAAAATATAAAAAAGACACACCAACCTACGCCACCAAAGTTAATGCACCTCGAGCAATACAAATGAAAGGTGCAGTACACCCACATGAAAATGAAAAAAAAAATAATAATAAAACTCCCAGTAATAGTAATATAGTCCCCTTAAGAGTCAACAAATTGAAATAACCAAACCAATTATAAAAGCAATTTGACTGAGTTAAATCAATGATACAATATAAGTTTGAATTTTAGTTATAAAATTACTTTAAATTTAAGGAGCTGAAAAAGATACCTCTTTATAGTTTTTAGTCAATTGGAATTCGAAATGAATTTTGCTTTTAATTAAAAATAATCCAAATCCAGTATATAAACTGAAAGTTAATTTAGGTAACTAATAATATTCAAATACACATACATTTTCAAACCATCAAAGAACTCTCTACAATCGTTTTAACAAATTAGTTATTCAAATTTCCTTTGAATTATTTAAATTGCTCGAATTACTGTTAAACTATCTAAATTGAATGAGTTATTTAATTATTCATTTTATTTTATAATATATTTATTGAATTTTAAAAAATTGAGTTACAATTTAGTTTGTTTTAAGTATTTTTTTTTTTTAAATATAAAGATCTTATTTTTAAAATAATTAAATTTTTTATGTGGATAATTTTCAGTTTGATGTAGCTCAAATCTGTTAACAACCATAAGTCCAGATTTATATACAGTTTTATGCAATAATACATGTAAGAGACACAGAAGAAAATAATCACTGACTAGAAATAGTTAATTTTATATTTAAATCAAGATTAATTACATCATGTATTTATTCTTCATATATAGACCAAAAGATCTATATACTAAAATACTTTCTATATTTCTATCTAACCAGATAAGATAAAAGATACAACTTTAATTTCTGATTTTTCTCTCAACCCAAAGTCACCTAAAAAAAGCTTATTAATTTTTCTGATCACTTTTGTCTTTCAGTTTTTGTACTTCACTCATCCACAAAGTGGAAAAGCTACGTGTTATGTGAAAAGCTTATTATTATGCCTAACCACGTTCAGTGCAACATAAACAAGAGTGGTGGAACTAATCATTGTACTGATATAATTAAGGTGGAAGAAAATTGTTTCAATATTGTCGATCTATTTATATATAATTGGGTATGCAGTATTTTAATGTGAGAAAAATATATAACTGAAACGAACAAAAAGGACATATTTAAGGACATATATATAAAAGTTATCTGATACACAATATACCTGGATTCTGCATATTATGTGATTTCTAGGGAGAAAGTTGTATATTTGGTATTAGATATATTGTATATATCTAATATGAAAACAAAACCAATGGAGGCTTTCTCTTCCTCGTCTTCTTTTTCAACTGTGCTATTCTGCAATTATTCCTTGTGGCTTACTAATAAGATAAATGAAGGTTCAATCTTCTAACTATCACAAGAAGTACTTTTTTTCTGGAGAATTACAAGAAGTCATGGTAAAGGATACACTTATCGATACTTGTTTAGTTTTAAAATAAATATCCTTTTTTTAATGGTTTTAATATTTTATTTTTAATAAGACACTTTTTTTTATATTTTAAAATAACGACACTTATCTATCTTCTTTTATATTTTACTATTAGTAATAAAACTTCATCGACTCTGAATGGATTCATTATGAAATTCAATAACAATGAAATATGAATCAAATAAATAAATAAAAAAAAAAAAAAACTTGACACAATCTTTAACTCAAATGTAATAATAAATTTATGGATCCTCTTTAGAACTAAGTCCTGAATAATTTGAGTTGAATATGGAATCATGTCGACAGTGGGGGTTTTAGAGATACATAGCCAATTTGAGTGGAATAGGCAAGGTTGTGAATGTGTGATCTAACTTTTCTTAGACTTTATAGTTGAGAGAGAGTTTGTCTCTTGATGTAGATAACTTTTGTTGTTGAATGTAAAAACCAACCATATGTTTTTAGAAATGAAGCAAAATCAAAGAGCCAAGGAGTGTCAATGGGTGTTGTATTCATAAGCACAGAAGCAAACAAAGCAAATGGAGAATTAATATTCTAGACTTGTAACAACGGCTAATTAAATAAGATTGGGGCAATTTTACTTAGTAGGACTAAACTATAAAGATGAGGACAAATATACTTGAATGAAGATGAAGAAAGCTTGTCAGTGCCAAAAAAAAAATTGGTAAGATTTATCAAGAATGAAGAAAGCTTACCCTTGAATTTCTTTTTCTCTAATATCTTGCATTGTGATTCAAAATGAAGAAGGGATACACCAGAAAATGGCATTATGCAATTGATAACTAATTCAAGGACTTGAGATTTCCAATTGATGTTTGTATAATGGGCCGTAGAAACATGCGAAAGAGAGATTTAACAAGGTAACTTTTGAACTTCAATCAAAATCAAGGTTATTTCCCTAATCCACAGGTTCAAGTTTGGGAGATGGACTATTTCAATGAAAACGAAAGATCAAAATTTGAATTAAGTACTTAACTTTTATATAAGGCTTCAGTTATTTTTTGAAACGTCATGCTATACCAAGATCATCTGTTTCACAAAATAACAGTTGTTGACTAAATCTTGTAGATTGTGAGAGAAGTCAAATTACTGATCGATGCTCACTAAATTTATAAATCATGAGAAATGTTGTCTAATAGGATAATACTGTAAGAGAAAGAAAAATGTAAGGAAAATATGAACTGTCTCGTTAACTAGTGTCCTAAAAGCACTAATTAAAAATCATTAATAGAATAATTATTAAAATATTATAAAATATCACTTGGCAAATATAAATAGACCTTCTTGCTTTGTTAGTGAGATTGATTTGGAAGTAAATTTTTTTAATCTGTTACATCAATCAAATCTTACACTAATCTTTACAAAACTTTATTTCTAAATCCACTTTTACTTACCTACAAATTCATTAAAAAAACAATAAAAAAATTTACCTTCAAATTCATTCCATTCCTTTCCACGTATTCATTGAAGGAACAAAAGTGTTAATGAATGAGGCAAAAGCCTGTATGGTAAGATAGGCCTTATTTACTGTCCAGCCCCGAAACAAATCAATAAAAGTTGGTGAAGTCAATTGCTTGTAATAAAGCGATAGCTCTTGCTTTCTACACCTCCACAATTACTAGCTCCACCAACAGAGAATAATACTCACATCTTTTACCATGTTGCTGCTGCTGCCATCGCTGCTGAAAACGAAGAGTATAAGAATACTACAGAGGAAGAAGAGAGAATCCAAAAATAAGTTAATTTCAAAACACTTTTATATAAAAGTGTACCAAAAAAATCATTCCAAAAGGCATTAGGTGCATTTTGGAAGAGTTTGTTCTGGGCTATCCGATTCCAAAAAAATTATTCTAAAATATATTTTATGTGTTCTGAAAATTATAAAAAAAAAAATTGAAATATGAAATTGAAAAATGTTAGTCATTTTAAAAATTTAAGCGTTCCAGGAAGTAAACGCCTTAAACAATCCTTTTGAGGCAAGCCAGCGGTTCGACCTTTTTAGTATTTTCACATGTTGTATTTATACATTTTTAACCAATACATTTTTTCATTAAGAAAATACTCTAGTCGTAATCGATAATCAAGAATGCGCTTAAAAGAAAGATCTAAAACTCTCAAAAAATTCTAAAGAAATTAATATGTTGCTATAGAGTTAATTGGAGTCGAACTGATTGAATCCAATCAATAGAAAATGACTCAACTTGTAGATTGATTGAAACTTAACATGAACTATTTTTTAGCTTGAACTCCTTTCGATTAAAACTAGTTGTCATTCAATAAATGTAGTGTTACATTCTTTTTAAATTTATTCATACACAAATAAAGTAAATATAACTGAATTATATATGCACACAAATCAATAAAAAATTATATAAAATTTAAAAATAAACTAAAGTTTGTACTAAAATTTAATTTAATTTTCAAACTAATTTGAAGTTATTCGATTTAAACGGTCTGGTCAGTAGTCAGATTCAAAAAAAGGAATAGTGGACCTTAATTCTCATACAATTCAGTGGCAAATATAGAGAGAAACCTTAATTCCAAAGGCTCTGCTCAAATTCCAATGAAACTGTACATTGAGTTTGAAATGCAATCGAAACCCCCAATATCACTATTGTTTGGGTTAACTAGAAGTATTCTCCGATGGATAGTAAAAGACTAATTCCTGAAATACCAAAATTCCTTTATAATGCTAAAGTTTTCATCAAAATTTCTTCTCTATACTCTAACATGAAGATCTAACTTATCATCAAGGATCAAACTGCTTGTATTGACAAAGATGAATATCTCAAAGCCTGATTCAGAAGGACACACAACACAACCAAAGCAACACTTCCATTTCAGAGCACTTTCGTATTAATTTACACTTACTCGGGATCAATTTTCAAAAGCGAATCGGAGTTTAGAACATCTCCAAAGGTCCAAAACTCAGTAGAAATCTAGAGCTCTACAATTTCAACGAAGACACATAAATTAGCCGCATCAAACATTGTAATAGTGTGAAACGCGATTGCATTCGTTCACAGAAAACCTAGCGAGTGAAAGCGTACAGAACGAGCGAGGCGTAGATGAGGAGCGCAATGGGGACGAGGATGAGAAGCGGAACGACGGCGGCGTAGGTGTGCGAGCTTCCGCAGGCAAGCGTTCCAAGCTTGATCTGCGCGACGTTGACGAGCGCAAGCATGAGGAAGGAGCAGCCGAAGACGGATCCCACAGCGGAGACGAGCATTCCGACGCGGAGGGAGCTGCGGTTGACGTGCGCGACGAGGTGTTCGACGGCGGCGGGGTAGTGGAAAGAGGTGGTGCGGGAGAGGCGAATGGCCTGCTTGAGCGCAAGTGCGACAAGGCTGGAGAAGAGAAAGGAGCTGAAGGAGTAGACGTGGAAGGCGATGAGGTTCTCGGCGATGGCGGAGGTGGGAGCGCACGCCGGATCGGAGTTGAGATTGTTCTCCGGATCGTTAGGGTTCCAAGTTAGGCCTATGAAGACAGCGAGAGTGAAAAGGGAGTTCACGTTCACTATCGAGTCTAACGCGGTGATGTGAAGACTCGTGAAGGAAGATGACATTGCTATTATTTTCTTCAGGCAGAAAAGAGAGAAGACGAAAGTTTATGGAATGGACTCTTACGGGAGACAGGGTCACTGGTCAGTTATATGCCTGCCAGCAACAAACGCTTTCACCGACCCATTTTTTGTAAGGTAATAATAGATAACATTTTTTACAAGAATTTATGTGATTTGTGCATATGATACATATAGACCAGTTAGGACAGGTATGATAATGTTTAAATATTGTAAAAAAATATTGTATAAATATTTTTATCCTTTTTGTAAATACTGAAAAAAAAATTTTAAGGAAAAAATTTCATTAACAATTTTTTATTTTTTTACTTTGTGACAGTTATAATTGATTTATTTTAAAATTTTTTTTTCAAATATAAATTCAAATAAATTAATAAAATAACCACACTGTTATAAAAAAATTATTAAAAAAGAATTCTCAAAATATCATTTTTGCTTTTTTAATTATCGGGATCTTTTGCGTGTTTAACTGTTTCTTTTTCTTTTTCTTTTAACAGCGAAGAACATGATAATAAATAAATATGTTTGGGGCGTTAATCTTGACCAAAATACCTTGAGAAGAGTGTGTCCAAATTCCAAAGAACTAAAGTAGTGAGATTAAAAAAAAATCTTTGAAGTAATTGACTAGATTTTTAAATATTAAAATTGTGCCGATCAGTAAAATCACATTTCGTGTTCCTTTAACATGTTATTTAATTTGATTCCAAGTCTATTTTCAAAGAAAATTGCAGAAGCATCCTGACAAAGAGGAAAAGCGTACACGTTTGGTGCTGTGATGTGATGTTTACATGTTTGGAAGCCATCTAGAAATTTAGTATGATAGAAATTTAAAGTTTTACTTACAAGCCAATATCATTCAGGGCATTTGGTCTAGTGGTATGATTCTCGCTTAGGGTGCGAGAGGTCCCGAGTTCAATTCTCGGAATGCCCCCAATTTTAGCTTTTTGTTTTCCCTTTTCCTTACTATTAAGTCTTCTTTGTCAGTGACCACTCCTGCATTTTAGTACTCCAAGCAAGAATAAGCAACCTTAGTGTCTTAGGTCCCACTTGTCAATTACACGAATAACCAAGCTCCATTTTCTTATGTTTGGTACAAAGTCAAGTTTATAAATTGAAAAAATATCATTAAATGTCAACGTGATTCTCAGCTTTAATAACCAAGCTCCATTTTCTTATGTTTGGTACAAAGTCAAGTTTATAAATTGAAAAAATATCATTAAATGTCAACGTGATTCTCAGCATTTTTAAATTCAAAAGCCAACTGATGAGTATGAATTTGAATTTGAATTCTCAATACCAACAAATATATATTCCTCGTGAATGATACAAATGTAAAAGTTAAAAAATATATAATAAATGCTTCTTTATAACAACGTAGTTTATGCTCCACTAAACTATGTAAACTTTGTGTCGACGAATCTCAACAACCCTACTGAGTGGATCTAATAGATAAACCTTTTGGTAGTCATTTGGTTTTGTTTTTGAGTGTGCATGGTTTCTTCTCACGTTGTTGTTCAGTTTTCTTGCTACTTGGGTTTGAACATTTCACCTCTGTTGAGTTGCTGCATATCTTAGTGGTCTTTGTCTCTACTCCAAGATAATTTGACAGCACTCTCCTCACCGCAAAGCCACGACGATGAGGTTTGATGCTATTGTTATGGAGGAAAGGAGTTCTCTCCCCTCTTGCAGGACTAATGAGTGGCACAGAAGCTGGTGAAAAGCTTGGTCTGCTAAATGCTGCTTTGTGCGGAGTAACAGTGCCTGAGACAGACACCGCATGTGGACGGGTAACCTTCTTCTGCTGAGAAACCACCTTAACAGTAGTAGTAGTAGTAGTAGTAGGAACTAATGCAAACCTCTCTGACTGTTTTGTCAAGTCATCCACATATAGCAAATCATCAATGCGAGCTACAATGTTAAATGCCATGCTCTCCAAAACTCTTGAGTAGCTCTCTAGCACGGATTTCCCCACATCCTGAAATGTCCGTGTAAAAATGTGTCAATGATATATATTCAGTTATGAAAGCAAGGATCTTCTTTTAAATGCTTCCGTAAAAATGTGTCAATAAGGGTCTGATCAATTTTTAGAGGTTTTCAACTTCTTATTTTCAATCGGCTTTCGAAGGTCTACAAGAGATTGAAAAAACCAAAAGATTATTTTCACTGTTTTCTTCCAAAGTTTTTAAAAATGGAAAAAGGCTAAAAAACAAATTGATACTTTTTCAAAGGGTCGTAATATATGCAATTGAGGAAGATGCAAATGGATTGAGAAAAATGTAATGAAGCAACCTTATTGCACTGGATCTTGCTGGTATCAAGGGTGGTTTGGCTTAAGCCTGGGAACCGCTGCTTCAGGGAAACTAGAATGCTTTCAGCTCTATCTGCTAGCAATTCTCTCTTATCTCCATCAACCATGAAGTCCTTAACTATTTCCCATGATGATTTTGGGGTAGAACGGTTGGGCTTTGGGGATGGTAAGAACCGAGTGTGGACTCTTCGGCGCCATACATAAATCGCTGCTTCCACACGGTTTGCAATCTCTAATGCAACATGTTCAGAGGATATGTCTAAGCAATCAAGAAGGTACTCTTGGGAGAATTGATTTGATGTTATGTAACGGTAAATAAAATCCCCCAAGCAAGTTCTTCCATTCTGCAGAAACCCATATTCAAGGCAACGTCATAACGTGACAGAAAGTTAACTAAACAACATCTTATTGCAGGTACACAGAAACCATTGATCACATTGCTTAAGGAAACATACATCTAAAAGAAAGATTTCTGATAGTTCCTTAAGCTTATTAGTAGATAAGCAAGGTGAGTGTAAATTGTAATGGTGTAATCAATATTCGTTGTTTGCTCGTTGTTCTTAATCGTAGAATAATGACTCAAGGGGCAAAAGTCTATCAATGATAGAATTTAGATTAGACCTTAGGAAGAACTTCCAAATATGACTCGGGAACTTCCATGTCAGCCAAAGCAATGTTGTTGATAGCCATGGCTGCTTTTAGTATTTGGTTTGCACATTCTCGAGAGTGATTCAACTGTTTTCTTGAGTCTTCACTGAGTCCTGCAGGAGGGACACGAGGTACGGGAAGCCACCACTTCTCTTCTTGCCGCTGAATTGTTTTGCGAAAAGAGGCTGAACCATCTGCATCTGCGGCTACAATGCCTTGGTCTACATACCAGAACTCTGTAGAAGTGAAACTATCTAAAATTTCCTGTTATAAAAGAAACATTAAGGCCTCAAACATTGAATGATGTCACAGAAATTTACTGCTGAGCCATGAAAGAACAAGATTCAATACTCACGAGAAGCATGTTGTCAAGTTTGCGAAGAGCTGGAAGGTTAATAAAAATATCTGTCCTAGGCCTGCAAGTCATTACCTGAAGAATGCATTATATTAGAAACATCATAATTATGAATTCCCTTTTGAATAAAAATCAGACTTCAGCAATGAGATCAAGATTCAATCCAATTTTACCTCGAGTTTACTCCCATCAGGAAATGTTTGCCAAGAAGGCATCAACTCAACAATGTAATCACTAACACTAACAAGCCACTCCACCTCTCTCTGCCACATTTCTTTCTTCTCAGAAGGTAAGGGTTCTAGTCTCCATAATTGCCCAAATACAGTTGCTACACGTTCAAATAATCCAAATTTGAACAAGTTACAAAACTCAAAAATTCACATCAAACGAGAAAATTCAAAATTTGAACCACTTGACCAACAAAGACAAACAAAACAGTTTCTCAATTAAACTGATAGCCAAATGTCTGTGTGGAAAAAAGGAAGCATACCACACAGATTAGTAATGGCATTAGAGATGGCCAAAGCAGTGCAAACCCCTTTACCAGAACCTGACATATCTTCACCAAGCAACAATTTTGCAAACCTCTCCTTCATCATGTCAACTTCTGTTTTAAACAAATTAAAATAAATCCAATAATTAGCTCTAATTAGAGTTATTACACAAAAAATAACAAAGGGACATTAATTAATGACTTTAAAAGGAATCTGATTATTAACTCCAACCAATTCAACTGAAAAAATAGTCTCTTTCAAGTAAAATTCCCACAATACTTTTCTACTTTCCAAACACAGCCACGTCCATCTATCATAACATTCTTTAAAAAAAAAAAAAAAAAAAAAAAAAAAAAAAAAAAAAAAAAAAAACTAACCTGACAACTTCAAACCAATACGAGTAAGCTTAGTGTCTTCCAAGTGAGATTTATGTTCGTTTTCTTTTTCATGAGAATTAGAGCGCTTGGAGAGTGTAGCCTTGAGAATGGGCCAACCAAGAGGAGCGGGTGAAGAAGAGCCTTTTGCCTTTGCTTCTTCAACGGCAACAGAAGAAGTGGATGCACAGAAACTGGTTTCCTTGGAGTCTGCGGTGGAATCGGTAACACAAGAGGAAACCCCATCTGTTTTGTTTTGAGAAGTTTGGTTCTTGTCGGAAAAAACATCCATCTGGGAGAGAAAGAAAGCGGTTTGAGTCCAAAAAGGGAAATGGGGCAGTTAGCAGGGAGGCAGATAAGAAGATACTGGGAACGTGGGTCGAAACATAACGGTAAGACAAGTGTGAGGTGGGTTTTGAGGATATATGAAGGGACCGCTAAGGATGTTTCATGGAAGAAAAGACGATGCAATGATGAAGACGTGTGGCTTTTTCCGAAAACGATTCCACTCTCAGCACTGCACAGTGCACACAACAAACAAACTCACACACACTCTCACATCGACAAATTTGATTTCAAGTTTGAAGGTTTTACATACCAAAATGCCAACGTCTCTCTTCTGGCTCTCGCTCTCAGAGTTTGAAGGTACGTTCAAAATATCAATAAAAAATTTGAACCTGGTAGCTGTGGAAGTAAGTGAGCAGAGCTACACTACACTACAACAACAACAACACGCTCAGCTCTCATAATTACTTTTTTGACCTTTCACGTTTGCTCTACGACCAGTAAGATTGAATGGCAGAATTTCAAATAAAAAATAGTATCTCATTCTGTCAGAATTTTCAGAAACTCGAAACTTAAAAAAGAAAACACGAAAGTATACTATTTCAAAATTAATTAAGAGTTTTATGAAAATTATTTTTTGACACTAAAATCCACATGTTCAATATTTTTCTTATTTTTCATAATTATGCCTTCACCAAAAAAAAAAAATAAAGGTGTGATTTACTTAAAGAAAATTTACTTGTACGGAAATGGTAACAGAAGATTTTGTACTCTCCTATGATTACTTACTTATTTGGGGAAAGTAGATAGTATTTTAATTCAAATGGAATGACATTTTAGAAAAGATGTTTCGTGGTTTAGTTAGGGTTTGATAGTGTGGGGCTTGGCGAAGTTTGTAGCACTAATTATAGGAAGAAAATAAAAATAGACGTGTAATAAGATAATAATTTATGTGGATGGATAGATAGTGTTGGTATTTTAAAATTTTAATAGTTTGATGGCATGAAATATTTACGAGCTTGTATTGAAAATGGCACTATAATAAGGCCATAATCGGTCCCTCTTTTATATATCTTCCAACTCCTACTATCAAACTTCTTTATGGTATTTATTGATAATCAATTTTGCTTGATTCCGTAGCACTACAAAAATAAATCCTTAATTTTGAAAAGAGATATTAAGTAAGGGTGTCAAATAATTTTTTACTAGTGTAAATACTTTTGCTATGAATTTATTAGTTTTGATAAAAAAATATATCTGTAAACATATTAAACTTAATTTTTAAACAATTAACAATTTAAAATTTGTGCACTGGTAATATATATTGATTGAACTATTAAAATTATTCCTAAGCACGCGCTGCATTTAATTAAAAATTTGTACTTAACAAAAACAAAACGTGATAGTATTAAAGTGGTAATAATAATAACAAGATTTGACTTTTGAATTATTATTGATGAAGGGTTATCTAGTAATTTGGTGACCAATTCATGGATGAAAACGTATTTTAGTATTAGTCGATTAAAGGCTATCTTGTAATTTTGTTTCAGATAAGTCTCTTTTTTAATTATTTAATTAAACCTGAAACCAAAATATGGCCGTTAAATAGCAGTTAGGCCCTCGGAGAAAATTGCCTCACATCACATGCCTTGAGGTAATCTTCTTATAATCTCCTTACTTTCATTATCCAATCTAACAGTCTTGTCTTTTCTAAAATTAATCAACTATTATTAATTAGTTCAATGAATAGACAAGTCATTATCAAACTATTTAAACGTTGTTAAAAAAATTATCAAATTGAACAAAATTAATAAAAAATATATATATTGACAAAAAGAAAGTAAATTTAAATAAACTTTACAAATTAAGAATCAAATTAATATTTAATCTTTTATAAATTTAAAAACACTCAATTTTCACACATTTTGAGGATTGAGGACAATGAACATTGACTTTTATGGTTGAATTGTAAACTATTTTGTGAGGATAGTTTTACTAAGATAATCACATTTTTTAAATGTATTTTAATTACCATGTACTTAAATCTCCCATTACATCATTTGCAGCTTGTTTAAGATATTATTTAACGTGTTTTATTAGTATAAGTAAGATGTTTAATGTTTGAATTGGAAAGAGTTTTAAGAATACAAATAGTGTAATCAAATAATCTAAGTTTTAATATTTAAAAAAAAACATCAAATAAAATAAATTTATTTACTTGTAAACTTTTAAACTTTTTATATTTATTGTGCTATTAAATTTAATATTTACTTGTATCTTACAAGTAACCAATTGGATGGAGGGACATAAGGAGAGCAATTGATTGATATAGAATAGATGGTTAGAGAGATTACAGAATTAAGTGTAGTCTAATCCATAAAAAAAAAAAAAAAGACAAAAAAATACTTAAATTTTTTTCATATATTTAAAGAAATATGGTTTTTCTATAAATAAGAAAATATATATTATATTTTTACTTTATAAGTTTAAAGTTTCTTATGAAATTAAATGATATTCAGAGAAACAAGCGACTACTACAAGTCCATTGAGTACTGCAATCATTTTAAATGAAAAGAAAATAATTTCTAATGTGAAATGAAGTAAACAAATATATATTTAATATATTGGTAATATGTTTCCAATTTAAAAGGCTATCAATTATTTGAGAGCATCTTTATAAAAATATCTCATATTGAGAAAATCCATAAATCTTTCAAGAAAATGTGCATTATATGCGACAAAAGTCCACAAGCACGTTTGAATTGATAACCATAAATCTTGCCTAATAAGAAGGAACTATAGCAATATTCGATTAAAAGTATGAGTTTTAAATGTATAAAAAAGTCCGCTACGGCATAGGACTGCCAAAAGTGAAAAATTGCAAACTCGAAAATGAAAGTTGAGACATTTTTTTTATCAAACTATACATTTCTTGTGTCCCTTTTCCCTGCATTCAATACATTTGCTTTGTGCATTATATACATTTCTTATATTGATATGTGATGACGAATATCGTTAAAATATTTTAAGTAATAATATGAGTTTATATTTGTTTATTTAAAAATAAAATAAAACTTTTTTCATTTATTTCATATTCATACCTTTTTAAATGTCTTAATTCTTATGGGAGAATCGGTCTCTCGTGATAATTTTTACAAACTTCATTCTCATAAACTTCACGAGCATGTGTTCGTTTGAAATTTATGTACGTTGTATCCGTTTCAACCCACAAAACGATGATGAAAAAGTTAAAGGCCGACCTTGCACGTTGTTTATGACAATGGATTTGTTGAAAGTAAAGTGAAAAAAAAGGTGGCTAACTGTTATTATGTCCGTTTATTAACTTTGAACCGTTTAACTCTTAACTTTTTGTAGTTCATTGCGACTACCTTTTCAAAACTACTACTTTTTTTTTTTCTGCCATCCTTTTTAAATTTACTTTCGCCCTTTTCCTTCCCGATAGTCCTCAAAATAATTGAATTATTTGTTAATTTAAATTAAATCCAGTTTGAATTAAATTCATGTTACGGATTTAGTGAATTTTTATTAAATATAATAGAGTAAATTCGATTTGTTTATGATGAGTTTTAGTTTTCCTTTTTTCGTAAATTTTTGTTCCAGCAATGCATTGACTTACTCTTTCGGAGCTCCGAATTAATTGCGGGTTTGGAAAGTTGTGATTATTCTTCTATATGAACCGAAAACAGCTAGTAAACATTGAGAAATAGTCCAGATATATACGTTATGTCCCTTTCACGTGCAATGTCGTCAAAAACCTATTTAACAAATGTTACTTTCGCTTCTAAGTTTAATCGAATCAAATTTAGTATTTTTTTTATTAATATTACTTTAATCTTTTCAATCAATTAACTCAATCAAAATATTCAGGGAGGTCATTAGTGCTTTTCTTCTTCTTTCAATATATAGTATTCACTTATTTATGTAAATAACTTTTAACTTAATTTTCATATTTTTTTCAACTTTTGAAGTTGTAAGAAAAATCAGTAACTGTATTGTTAATTAATATCTTTAAGACTTAAAAAAAAATAGCTTAAGATTTAACATGTGAAAATTTGAGAGAATAAAAATTCATTTAGTAAACATACAAAAGAAGTAAAATGACAACATTTGATAAGAACATTTTGACCAAAATCTATAAAGATAAAGTAATAGATGTTGATGTATAAGATAGATTATCGGAATCCTAAAACAAATCAACAAAGATTAACCACATAAATAACCTATGTTTATCCAAATAAAAATTCACTATAAATAAGTGCATCAAAATATCATTTACAGGCACACCTCTATCTAAAAAAAACTGATTTGTAAAATAGATGGGAATATATTTTGTCAATATATTTTCTAAAATAGATTATTTGCCATTACATACGACTCGCTTAATTAAATATCTCAATTTCTAATATTCAATTTTCTAAATTTTTATCGTACGTTATTTTCACATTAAGTTATTAATAATATTATACTTTTTATTATATTTGATTAATATTTAAAATAATAAATTATACTTATAAGTATTGATAGCTCCTTTACCCAACGAAAATAAAAATAAAACAAAAATTTAATAGTCACTAAATATAAAAATAACATAGATATCTATTGGTTAAAAAAAGTAAACGATGAACAAAGATTTAAAAAATTATGAGAAACATTCACATAATAACTTTTTTAATGATATTATCCATATAAATGCTAGTTTTATTAATAGACAAAAAAAAAAAAACGTGTCTTAAAAGACATGATAGTAATTCAGTGTAGCATAAAGCAAGAAAAATCGGAAATGGGAAGACTAAGTTGTACCTGATGTTGCCACTTGTTTTTCATATAAAGACAGTAAATATGAACAGCTGAAGTTAAATAAAATAAGTAATCCGTTTGACAAAAAATAAAGAAATGATTAAGAAGAAGAAGGAGAAGAAAATCGCATGGGGGAAACAGAGGACAGAGAACTGCGAAGGAGGAAAAGAACAGAAAAGCCACCCACCTGACCTAACATAACATAACCAAACAAACCTATTACCCCAATTCGAGTTTTCCTCGTCTATCCTCTTCTCTGGTACGTTCCTTCTCCTCCAGATTCCATCCTCTTTCTATCTCTCTCCCTCCATCTTACATTTCATTTCATGTTCTGTTCATCTTTCTTTTTTCATCAATGTTACACACTTCTTCGTTAATTCATTCCTTTATTTACTTTAATTTTGCCTTTCACTGCTTCTTTCGCTGCCTGTGTATCAAATAATAATTTAGTTTTTCAATTATACTTTATCGTCGGCTGGAGCGAAACTACCTACCTACCGTTGAATTTTATCACATGTGCTCTTCTTTTTTGATCAACCGTTACCTTTAAGGATGGTAAAAGAATTCCATTGAAGGCGTTTTTGATGTTTTATTTATTTTTGTTTGGATTTTCAGTATTTCCCTCGGAGTTCTCCTTCTCTGAATCGGCTTTAGTCTTCTTCATTCACCTGCGAAATTCGTTGTAGCGGATCTGATTTGGTTTTTGGGCTGTCTGCAGACACTGCAAGCGTGTGGGGTACGTTTCATGAATGTGACCAAAGATATTTATTTTCCTTTTTAACATTTCTTCTATTTTATCACTTTATGGGTTCTGAAGCGAATTATGACTCGGCTGATTTTACTCTGCGGTGAAATCTGAGAATATTCTTTTAGTTTTATCTTTATTGATTATTGATTTGGTTGTCTTGAACGTTTGTGTAAGGACTACTCTTAGCTATGAAATTAAATAATCAGTGAATCGGTTTATATGTCCTTTTTGTCTCCTTTGACGTGGAAACAGAAGTGAAACAAAACCATAATAATTTAACACCAGTCTTAATTTTCTGAATAAAAGTGGTTGGAATGCTCGCAGTAAGTGGAGGAGCAAAGACAGGGTATTTCTCTTTGCTGAAAACAAAATAGTGCACTTAGTGTTTGGAAGTTTGTCAAAATTCTTAACTTCCCAACGTTTGTTTAGATAATAATTCTGCAGATGTGTAACTAATGTTTTAAAGTCATGGTTAAGGACCAAATTATGCAATATATACTTGAAGGAGAATAGTCCGATGTTCTATATAATTTTCATTTAGCCTTCGTGAGTGCCTTTCAGAAAAAAACTTTACCATTGACTGAATGTTGTTTGTCTTTTCTTTTCACTATATATATATATCTCTTTCAATCTTCTGGTATGCACATAATGTTAAGTATGGGATGACTTGCTTTTCAATATAATGGCATATATGAATATGCGCTAATTCACACATAGTGCAGTCAACATGTTCACAGCATTCGTGAAAATAAATTTCTGGTAGAAGCTGCCAATGTTATTGCATCCAATTATATTATTCCACACTGCAGGGTGCTGTTGTTGGTCGTGCATACCTCCAACAAATAATATATATATATATATATATATATATATATATATATATATATATATATATATATATATATATATTACACTGATAATAATACATGGCGAATATTGTTCGCACACAGAAACACCTTTGTGGTATGGATGTGTTAGGCGACAATAAAATACCAAAAATATTTTCTAGGGCATATTCTCTCTATAGCTTGCTATGTGACGTTCTACGTATACACAACGGATTTATGGAGTGAGAATAATTGTTATTGCAGAAGTATTAAAGTTTTAAATTTATTTTTATAATCAACTTCTTCACGGTAAAAAATGTCCTCATTTGACTCTCTTTGATATGTATACATACACAAATCTTATCCAGCTAGATACAAGTTCTGCCAGCAAAAGCAAAGGAGAACTAAACCAGTAAACTCTAATCTGATGTTTTGTAAGACAAGCCATGTATACGTGTAAAAGAAACTCAGACGAGAATACCAGCAATTGTACCTTGAAATAGAGAAATTGGAGACTTTGAAGTTTGAACAAAGAGAGATCCAGCCTTAACTATATAAAGGAATTGAAAATTTTATATTGCTTGACTTCAAATATTTTTCCTTGTTGAACCTGCTGCAGGAAGCAATTCTACCCATTTGGTTGAGACTCCACATACATGACTGGGACACCCTATTTCCTGCCCTGGATATCTGCTTGGAATTAAACTTATCAAACTCACTTTGGTCATTAATGTGGCCCATATATTTGCTATTCAACAAGATTCTCAAGACTGGAGATGAGAGAGAACTAAGAGGAGATCATTTGAATGCCATAGATCCATACCTCTTTCAGCAGTCATCAAGTAACATAGATTCTCATCCTCCCTCCTTGCTCTGTTCTCAGTTGCCTGAAGTAAGAGCATGTGATTTGTGGCTGAAAACTTATTCTCTACTTTCATACCAGAAAAATATTCTTTACTTAAAGTTTATCTAATTATGCTATAGGTACCGCATGTAAACCAAATATATACATGGGATTGTGGCCTTGCTTGTGTCTTGATGGTTTTGAGAACTATTGGTGTCAACAACTACGATATTCAAGCATTGGCTGAACTATGCTGCACGAATAGGTGCTTTCCCTTATAAAAGCTTAAAATCATAGTTACTCTGTCATATGAAATTCCTGAAGATCCTAGATTATTTTTGCATTGCTGTTTAGAACTCAACTAAGAAGGAAGCATAATTTTCAGTGAGTTAGACTTAAATGTGGATTTTTAAGTCCTATGTTGGAAGATATAGACTTAATTAAGAGCTTTATAATTGAAAAAGATCCATAGGTCTAATGTTTAATGGTCATGGGTCTGGTCCATTGCGTGTTTCCTTGATTAGTTTGTTGAATGTGTAGTTCCCTGGTGTTTTGGGCTCGCATAATCAATAGGTTTTATGATACTTGGGAAGTACATATTTTCTCCTTGTGTGAGCTTGTTTTCAGATTAAAATCTCAGTTGCTAGTGAACATACTAAACCAGATTCATTGGAATAAAATAATTGAAGTCTTGGTAAACAATTCATATCAATAAAAATTTTAGTTCATGTGATATTTTGAATTCAAAAGTCAGATCTAAAGTTTGCTTCAGAATTCATGCTATTGTAAATAAACTATGAAATGACAAATATTCCTTACCATATCAGGTAGAAGTTCAGAAAGCCACTTGGAAAATGGTCATCATGTATTGATAGATTTTCAACTAAATATGAAATGTGGTAGTTCAATATGAGAATTTATGATGAATTTCTGACTAGACTCACTGTTTACTTCTGTTTGCAGCATTTGGACTGTTGATTTGGCATATTTATTACAGAGATTTTCTGTCACTTTTTCCTACTTCACGGTGACCTTTGGTGCAAACCCAAACTATTGTGTTGAATCATTTTACAAGGTGATTAACTGTCTTACCAAAATAGTTACCTCCACTTTATCTTTATTTAGTATTAGTAAACCCTGAACTTGGTCATTGGGAGAATTTTGAAACATCAATTTGGTCATGAAATCATGATTTTTGGTCATCAAATCAGTAACTTGGGTTTTTTATGCTGCAAAACTATGATTTGAAGTCTGAAGAGTATATAGATGTAATAATTTTTAGAAGAGAAAATTCAGTTTCAATAATGTTGAGGACTAAAATGGGGATTTGATTCTCAAGTCTTTGCTCACGTGTCTAGTTGAAGAAATTGAAGATATAATTTTTTTGTTTGATGTTTGATAAGCAAGTTGGGAATCTATAACTTCTGGGATACTGGCCAAGAAATGGGTTTGAGATATTGGTATCAGAATATTATTCAAGAGGCCATTTTAAATGGCATAAGTGATTCACCAGTGTTAGCAGAAAAGTTTTGCCCAAAATGTACCAAAGCTTTGCACAATGTTTTATTGATAATCACGAATTCATGATTTCGTGGGATGGGTGCCATTTATGGGTTATGGCATGTCCATATTATGATTGTCAATTTTTATGCTGGTTTATTGGAGATTTTTAGGGAACCATGCTATATTGATCTTTCTTCTGTGCACATTCAATACCTTGTCTACCAATTGCACAAAGTTGATAGGACTTTGTTGTAAACATTCTGAAGGAGGAGCTGCCTAATGATCTAGTGAGAGTGGATTTACTATTTCAAAAAGCAATGGAAGCTGGGATTGATATACAGGTATGCTGCATGCCTGCACCCTTTTTATTGGATCCTACTAGTATCAATCTGATAGAAGTTACGAGTTTGTCTCCTATTGGAGAGAAAAATGAAAATGTTACATCATTTCTTTCCATCAGTTTTATTATTGTCATGTTTGCCTTAACAATTTGAAGTTTAAACTCAGTTCACTCGGTTGTAATTTTACTGTATACTCGAGCAGTCATTGTTAGGAAATCAGCTTTTTATAAGGCTTTTTAAATTGATTTTTTTGGTAGATACGTTGGAATTGGAAGAAAATGACAAGTAGAAGTTTTGGTTATTATCTTAATAGTTTTATTTCTATGTAGAGATTTTATTTGCTTATGGCTTGGTTTCTTTACAACTGGGCTGCAAACCTTTTCTTAGGAATCAAACAAAAATAGAAACAGAAAAAAAAATAAAATTATTGAGTTAAGTGGAAAGAACAGAAAATAGGAGAGATGCTTCTATTCCAAAGGTTTCCCCCTTCACAAAGGATTTCTCATTTCACAGAGCAAAAGCTCAATCTGCAAATGATTCATGATAGGGTGCCTCTCTTCCTTTACATCTTACTGCTACTTATTTACCTTTAAAATCCCCTCTAACTGACTAACCTACTAACAAACTACAATAACTGCCTAACTTCTAAAAAATTTCCAATCCCCTTCTTCTTACAGTGCAGGTCAATTAGTGCAGAAGAGATTTCCATTCTCGTATTGTCTGGGAAATATATTGCTATTGCATTAGTTGACCACAACAAATTGAGGTACAATTGTATTATAATCCCTTCTTTGCTGGCTTTTATACTTTGTTACAACTATATTTACATAATAAGCCAATTACTCACACCAACTTTAGATAACACCTTAGGTAAACGAAGTTCACTCATTGACAAACTCTTATTTAGAAACCTGGCTACCCGAGGCGTGATGTAAATTCTTTACAGTTTTCATTTTCTTTTCCCGAATAATGTCGTTTTCCTTGGTGATGGGCAATTCTAGCTGCTTCTGAAAAGGTTCTGTTTCAGTCCTGTTTGGCAAGAAGGTGTTCCTGTGCCTGCTGTCGCCAACAACCCTGGCTATACAGGTGAACATCTATATTTTAGCTTTAGGTTAATTTGCATCTATTTTTGATGTATTCTTTCCTAGTGGAAATTGGTACCTGCAATTGTAGTATGCATGTGAGCAACATTCCTCTTTGATTTACCCCAACTGTGTGATGTTCAAGATAACTTCTTTATATATTAGTTTAGTCAAATAAACATAGTTTATTATTTTATTAGGGTAATGGGAAGCAAACATTTTCATGGATTTTCTCTGACCTTCCTTCAAGAAGAAATGTTAAATCTGATTTTAATTTGTTTTCCTTTGTATATCCGACAGTGATGTGGTACTACTTAGAATACACAATTACGTACTCCAGTAAAACCCTGGTGCCAAATTTATGTTGAAGATCATGTATTTCAATTTAACTCATAATGTTATACCCGTTGATGTATTTTTATTGTGTAAACAAAGTTGTTATTTCAATTTGAAGAAAAAAACATAGGTTTTAGTTCAGGAGTAAAACTTTGGGCTATGCATCAACATTGTTAAGTTTTCTGGTTGGAGGTCTGCCGCAATCTCTAAGGTTTTTTCTACACTTGTAAGTGTAGTAGGAAGTCATATCCACAATCCTCTTATAGATGCTTTCCATTTGAAACATAGTTATTAAACCAAACCGGACTAGCGTGTGCCCTTCAAACCTGGTAAACTTATTATTGTTCTTGAAGAGCTGATGCAACCTGAGCTGTTTGCTTTGTGTCAAATTCTATAAAAAGCTTAGAATGACCTCTCCATTCATTAATATGCTGCATGAACTTGAGGTCCTAGCTTCATCATTTTTAGTCACCTCATAAGTTTCAGAACCCAATGGTGTTCCTTTTCTCAATATTTGATATTTCCATTTTCTTTCAAATCCTTCTCAGAAAATAAGTTACTTGTATTTTTATGGAGAAGAAGGCTAATGCAAATTTTATATATTATACTGTATTGTTGCTAAATTAAGTGCTTTGACTGAAAAATTATTTGAAAGATCGATTGCTGTTGGTATCCTAAAGTTCTAATTCTTGAACACCAAGATTAGACTTGTTTGCAGCTGCAAATAAGAGCTGATATTTGTCTAATGTGTGAGAAACTAGTCGATATCCTTGCAACAGATTTATAATTCTATTAAGATTTATCCTAATAGTATAAATTAATCAATTTACTGAATTGTTACTAATTGGCAGATTCCATTGACAGGTCATTATGTGTTGATATGTGGCTATGATGCTAGAGCGGATATGTTTGAGATTAGAGATCCTGCCAGCTCCAAGTAATACTCTTTTCTGTCTCTCTACTTCCGGTTTTATATTGAAATTTTCTGTATGATCCAATGTTTTTCCTCATTAATATATTTACCATTATATTTGGATCACAACTTATGTCAATCCAAAACTCATTAATGATTGAATTATTCATTTGTTAAGATAAACCGTTTTTCATACATGCCTTAGACGATGAAAACCATTTGAGAATATTCTTAAAATTGTGTGTTATGTCTTGTTATCCTAGCTCTATTACTCTACAATGACTGAATTTGCTGGTATAGCAAAGGACACATGCAAACGATGAAATGACATTGTCAAATAGCCAGTTTTTATATTATTAGTTTTCATAAAAAAATATGTTGGAATATGACAAGCATATGCATATAATTTGAGTGGATAAATAATTACCTAGTTCTTTTTTCTGATTTTGATCCTAAAATAAGAGTTGACTAATCATCTTTATGAATTTACAAATTCAAAATTCTGTGAATTATATGCAGGAAACACAAGACGATTTCTTCAAAGTCTTTAGAAGAAGCTCGCAAAGCCTTTGGCACTGATGAGGATCTTCTTTTGGTAAGCATCTTATACGTCAAATCATCTTGCACGAGGCTATTTGATAACTAATACTGGCAAATTATATGCATATGCTTGACAATATTTAAAATAAGAGCAATGATATACGGGCAAGCTCATTTACTCGTACAACCAGATGACAACTTCATTTAATTCATCAATTAATATAATAGTGTAAAATGATTGTTTTAGTTGTGAAAGTGTTGCTTTTCTTCAAATAACATACTTTTAGTGCGTGTTTGAGATAGCTGTGAAAATTATATTATTTGCATAAACAGTTATAGCATCGATTAGTCTTTATTTGGAGCTGAAAAATAATTTTAAGTAATTTCATTTGGATGCAACAACAAAAAAAAAACAGTTTTTGCATTGGATGAAAAAGACATCTATGAAGTTGAAAGGAAAAAAATTGTTGAAAAATGATAAGTTATAAATGATCAAATTTATAAAATCAGCAGCATATTTTTAGGAAAAAAAGTTATTTGCAAATTTCAGCTTTCACAAACATTTAGTTTAAATTGCAAACAACTTATTTATCCCAAAAGTTGTTGAAACTAATATTTGTCAAACATGTTTTTATATAATTTTGATTAACTTATCAAAGTATGGAGGACTTCAAGGAGCGGCCCTAGGTGGTACGATCTTGATAGCCTGATCATTGAGTGTAAAACCACCAGAACAAAGGCTTTTCCTTTGATCAATCTAAGACTCTAAGGAATTGTTTGCATTGAATTAATAATACAAGAATCCATTTCAAGATACGTCAATTTTAAAGAAATACCAGTAGTTCAAAACTCTGATTTGAGTCCTTCTGCACAAGCACAAGGGGCTAATTTTATTGTGCATTGCAGTACTTGGTAAGTTTGCGGAATCAGAGCAAGAAGTGAGAATTTTCCGAATCTAACTTGAAGATTTCCTCGTATTCTAGCCTTCAATTAAATCTCTGTAGTCATTAAAAGAGAGTAACATTTGTTTAAAAATTAAATATCTTGGGTTCATCATAATACCAAATTACAAAAAATAAATGAAACTTTTATTCAAACACCTGTCATAATTTTGTCAAACTGATACTTTTCAGGAGTAAAATGCTTCATAGACCCATGTAGGGATTATTTGTTTTGTTGGTAAGATGGTTACTGTGATGTCAGTGCAACCATCATCATCTTCTCTTTGGACTTTGAATAGACGTTTTGACCATCGTTTATTCTTTTTTTAATTTATATAAGTTGTTTATATCATAATTTAGTTGTAGAGAATGTTAAAAACTCATTCTTTATTGTTAGATGAGTTTCATGTGTATATATAGGTTGCACTCTATTTTTTGGAACCTAAGTGATTTAGTATGTTGAAACAAGTTTGTAAAAAGAGCATATTTGTAGCATTTCAATTGGTCTTGTATTCCTACTTACTCGACTCAATTAACAACGTGATAGTAATGGTATTTTTCCTTGCATGGACAAGCAGATATGTTTGGAGAAGAACAATAACCGTCATCAACCTTCTCTGCAACTGTCCATTGATGTCAATAGTGATTCTTGATTTTCTTGTTTTGCAATAACTAGGCAGTTAGGTTGCTGTATTTTTTTTTTTTTTTGCATATATTACTTATCCCTTGTGTATTTTAGTAGCTACAATCTATTATTTATTTGTATTCCCAGTATAAACCTCTTGATAGGTTTAGTCTGGGCTCTATGTATTGTGTACGTTTACTCCAAACTGTATAGTAATCATAAATTCATTTTAATGGAATGTAAACCGTGTCCTTTCTCGGAAACTCGGAGTTCAGGGCATTGCTCTTTATCTGCACCAAAATTTAAATTATGTGACCTGGAGTAATTAAAACAGAGTTAATTTCTTATTACGTGTCTTATTTTCCATTTGTCGGCTTCGAGTATTATGGGATCATGTGAAATTGTTTTACTTAGTTAATCATGCCTCGTTAGGCATATTGTTCAATACGAACATTCATAAGTCATAGTTGCAGATCTCCGTTATTATAGTAATGCCATTCCTGCACAAAGAAGACAAGATTGCTCCGGATGATGTATTTCTTATATGCAATGCATCTGATGCGATGCGACCATCTTTTCAGTGAACTTGGCATTCAGTCCGGAAAAAACACGATCATTGATTCTATCTTTATCAAATCGCAAAAGTACAAAACAATGATCTATTTTTTCAGTCACTTTATTAAAACTTGAGTTTGATTTTTCTCTCTATAAATCAAAGATGCTTGTATTATTTATTTATTTATTTATATTAGTGTATTACTCTTACGTAGACTACCACGTGCACCACGTAAGCGGAACGCCGTCCTGGTTTTGGGGCTTTTCACACTTGGCGCGGCTTTTCATATTATTATTATTTCCAAAACAATGGATCTACGATCTAGTTGTGTTGTGTTGTGATGCTCTTGTAAAACAAAACCTAAAAGACAATTTTATGAGCAGGCATGTTTAAGATTGAATAATTATATTGTTTTTGGGTCTGTGATTGCCGTGTTTCTCTGAAACAATTTTTGTCATTACTATGATTAAAATTTGTGTGAATGACGGTGGTGGAATGGAGGCATGGTGTGGTGTATTGGTCAAAAAACGGTGATAGATTCTGTAATGGAAGTGGAACTCACTTTTCCAAGAATCTTCTATAAAGAGTTCCCCGACACACCGTCTCCTTCCCGCACAACACCCACACATGTTCCACTACTTTTAATATTTTACTTTATCCCATTTCCTAATTTTATATAATTATAACCAAAATCATTAACAATATTACTTTATTTTATTTTATTATTTTTTAAACACAACGAAATAACTAAATTAGAAGCATTTTTATCAGCAGTAATGGTTGACATTTGGTGGTGGGATCAGATATCAGTCTTGCATGTTCTTAGTTTCTTTCCGGCTGTTGTCGGTGTCATGATGTATCCTTCTCTGTATGAGATGTAGTAATTCCTGCTTCATTTTTTTTAGTATATCTTCCCTTTATTAGTTATACCTATTCCCTTCTCTTGTACCATCTTCATTATTTATGTACAATCAATACTTATGTAGAACTTTCTTTGCACGTTTTTAAATGTAATCCAATCACAACTTACTTACCTCACCATTGTAGTGTATTTCATAGCCTAAAAATACAATAAGAATTAAGCCTATTATAACATGACTAATTTCAATTGTAATATATAGATATATAAAGAAGCAATAAAATAGAGTGATTGCAGCGATCGTTGTAAAGTGTTTGCTTTGGTTTGGTGGTAAAAGGTTAGACATTTTTTCTGTTGGTTGTCACAAAACTTAGGATGAAATTCTGAAATTATGATTTAGATAAAAGTAAAAAGAGACAAACTTCTATCCAGACTAAAAGTGAGACATGCATATTTGTCAAGGATAAAAGCGATTCATTTTTCAAGGGTAAAGTATTTGTCATTTTAATGCATAAAAATGAATGTAGAAAAGGAAAAGTAAATGGTATGAAGATGACTATGATTTATGAAAAAATATTTCTACAATACTTTTTTATGAGAAAGAACATTAAGATGATTTTGGTAGGAGTGTTTGAAGTGAGTTGTTGCATATTGAAAAGTGGAATTTAATAGTGCGATTAAATGAGTAAGTTGATTAGAGATGGTTGGAATGTGTAATAAAAAAAAAAGAGCCAAGTGGAGAGGTGGTGGCCATTAATAAAGCCAAATTGAGTGAACCCATTATTCGGCGGATCTATCATACTGCTCTGCATCTTCTGCTCTATCTCTGTCCTATTCCTTCCTGTCACAACCAAATTCGAATGAAAACGATGCTCCATATATATATATATATATTCTCTCTGTCTCTCTCTTATTAATTATCTGAACACCATGCTTCTCATGTTAATAGTTCATTTCTAAAAAAAAAAAAAAAAATTAGAACAAAACCAACAACACAGATAAGAGAAGGATGGTTAATAGCTGAGTAGTTTAGACTTGTTATAAACTCAAATGCTTGGAGATGATAAAAATCAAATCTATGCATCTCCAATAAACTGTTCTTAGATTGGTTAGGAGTATTTAATAATTTAATTTGCCTTTTAAGCCTATAGTTTATTTTCTTTAATTTAATTAACTGTTTTGGTAATATAATGTGTTTCTTATCAAAACTTTTAATGTGAATTAAATCCAAACGAACCTCACTTGATTTTTAATACGATTTTATCAAATTTTGTATGAACTAATTACTTTATGTTAGTTCAAGTTTAACTTAATTTCAAATTTTTTTATATAAATCTCACAAGCGTTGTTTATAAGGAACCGGAACTTTTTAACTAAGGTATAATTATTTTATGCCACCGAACTTTCTCTTTTAATATTTAATGTCATTATATGTTTTAATTTCCAAACAAAGATCATTAATCAGAGTAAAATAAGTGCAACTGGTTTTAGTTCATAGACTTGTCTGAATAGATTTTTCCCGACAACCTTTAGCTGAAGAAACTAAAAGTATGCCGAGGAACAAACACTCGCAATATAATAAAATCAAAAAATATTTTAAAAACATAAAATATAAATTGTTCTTGATTCAAGTATTTTAAAAAGTTAATACAGAAGATACAGATGAATTTATATATACCAAAAACTTACTCTGTTTTATGTGATTTTTTTTTCTTGTTTTTTTTAATAAATTATATTGTATGACTCTTCTAAGAGTCATAGTTTTGAGTGTCAATTATAATTTGGATGGTCAACTAATGAGTTCGGTTAACTACCAAACAAACCACATGATCATATATCAATCTAGAATGTAAATCAAGTTTAACATCAAACAAGTTGACTGATCATACATTAGTCTAGATGGTTATCCCACGTCCCGGAACACAAACTAGTGAGTCCAGTCAAAATATCAAATAAGTTGGTTGATTATACACCAACTTATATGAACATCCTGTAGTTCAGAGCTCCCTTTCCACAATTCATAGCGTAAGTCACCAAGATTGGCTGGTCATCAAACAGGTCAGCTGACAATGTACTAGTTCTAATAGTCAATCACCAACTCAATGAGTAGGACAACAAGACCGATCGAGCACTAAAAATACTTAACGACCATGAATATGACTGATCGAAATGAAAAGTCATATAGTATATTAACCTTAAAGTTTATCACCTTAAGATTAAAGTATAATTACTGACAATTAAGCTGTAATTAGGTTAACGTTAATCAATAGTCCACCATGAAACATATAAATAAAGGTTTGAGGTAAAGAAATAAGTTACTTACATTAATTATTATCCATCTAACATTAAATTAACTTTGACATCATAATGTCTTTTGTTGGTCCCTCCAACTAATTTAAACTCATAAGAGATTACTCTTAGATAACATCTAAACTTAGAACAATACAAATCAATATAAACAGTTTATCTTAATCCGACACCTAAAACATAAATATTTATAGAAAAATTTACTTGATAAGATCTTAAAAGTAAAAAAAGAAAAAATCTATAATTAGTTCATACATAATCAAAATTATATGTTAAACTAGTTTATGGGAGACATAATCAAAACTATATTCGTACATAATTAATTTTAAATTATATTTTATAAGAAAATAAAATAAGTTTCTTTATGAAATAAAATAAGTAACAAATTAATTTAAATATAGAATAATTCCTTTTTTTTTACTTTTTCTCCTTGAGAATTTTAGTACTTTTCCTTTTCTAAAGGCCAGTAGTCATTATTCTTTCTCCATAATGCAATTCTCTCAAAAAAATATACCCTAATTTTTAAATCTGTTTAACACTGTAAAATACATTTATGCCTACCTTTTACTTGGATTTCTTTTAATTTATCTTTTTTTTTTATTCTCTATACATCTTTTTTCAAATATGAACGAGCTATAAATGTAAAAATCACATTTTTCTCATTCAAACATTATGACGACATATCACGTCTTTAGATACAAAAGAAAACCTAACCACGTTTTAAGGCAACTTAGTGTTAGCAGTGATACTTTAATACTTTAATACTTTTTTACAGTTATTTTATTTTATTTTTCTTTCCTGAAATTATTGTAGATTAATTAATTTTACCGTTTTCATATTTTATTTTAAAATGAATATATTTTACACTGTTTGTATTATTATAATTAAAATTATAAATGAAAGTCACAGTTGACTTAACTAACACGTAATTTAGTGCACCCTATGTATCTCAACTCAACATCAAATGTAGAGGGAGGATCATGTTCGCTATCAATTACCACTAATAAATAAATAAATCACTATCAGTGTTTTGGTGTTTTCTACTACATCACTTTTAGGTATTAAATATAATTAGCATTCAAATTACAAAGTAATCATAGTCATAAATTTTATATTAATACATGTCCCGTAAAACTGGACATAATTTAAATATTTTAACAATTAGAATTTTATATGATAATTTATAATTAGCATACCGTGTAAATTTGTTAGTAAGTTTAAACATAATTATAATGTCTGTAAATATAGAAGTGTTTTTATTTATCTTTTTCTACCATCCAGGAAGGCGATTATTAATTATTTTCGTTACAAATATCTAATGTGAGTGATGGCAAAACAACAAAAATTATATAATAATTAAAGTCATAAATAGATGACACTAAAAAATCACAAAAAGAGATTGTTTATGGTTATCTTGTCCTATCTATAATGAGTATTGAAAAATGATTATACACTCACTAACCACCATCTCAAATTTTAACTATATACATTGAGTTTCAATATAAAATTTTATACGTATTTTTATATTTGAATTAAAATCTAATAATTTTTTATTTTTCAATTTAATAAATATGAAAAATTCGTCTTTTATTAAATAACTACTTGGATATGATTTAATAGATAATTATTTATAGGGTTAAATATGTTTTTAGTCCCTAAACTATCAAGTCATTTTGGTTTTAGTCCCTCTTTAAAACTAAGATACAATTCAGTCCTCCAACTTTTACAAACTTTGGTTTTAGTCCCTGAAACTTAACACCGTTAAAACCTTGGTGATCTGACAAACGTTTCTGTCCATATGGATTAACACTTTAGCCACGTGTTGCTAGTTTGTGTGATCTGTTAAGATAATTTCAATTTGGGAATTATTCTGTAGTTTGAAATTGTTTTTTTTATTAAGTTAGGGTTCGTTCTTTTGTGCTAGAGGAGGACATAAGTTAGGGTTCGTGTTTGTGCTTGCAATCGTGGTAGTAGTCGAACTTCATTGTCTTTGCTTAATCTTTGTTGAAGGGAGATGAAAGCTGATAGAGGAGTTTGCACACCAAAGAGCATAGGTTCTGGAATGTCCCAAACATGTGGATCCTCTTCTCACTTAGTTTCAAAAATGTGTGGTTGTGGGGAAAGATTGTTGTTGTTGAAGGCAACTACATTGAAGAACAAAATGAGACTATTTTATAAATGTAGAAATTGGGCAGTAAGTGAGAAGAAATGCCTTATTTTTTGTGTTGATAATTGTATCTGTGATTCGTAATTTTTTTTGCAGAGTAATTCAACCTGTAACTTCTTTGAATGGGTTGATGAAGGAGCTTTTGAAATTGAAGAAAGAAGGAAGAGTGAAGAAGTTGAAGTCTGTATTGAAAATAATGTGTCTGATCTAAGGAAGAAGAAGGAGAAGTTGAAGAAGAAATTAGAGCAAGAGAGAAAAAATTTCAAAATCATGTTGGTGTTTTTTGTATTGTCATGGGCATTAACANCAATGCTTTCTATTATGTTTGTCTTGAAGATAAATTGTAATTAGATAGGTAATGTTGTGTTGTGGATGTACTTTGAAGTTTTTAATTCAATAAAATGTGGAAGTTCAGTTCAAGCCTAGTTAAATTCTGCCCCTGCCCTGAGTACAGATAGNTAATGTTGTGTCTGTGTCTGAGTACAGATATCAAATTGGTTGAACTTGTGAATGTGACAATAACTTTAAGAAGCAATTAACATGAAGTGTGTTTTCCAAACTCAGAATGCAGCAATTGGTGGTTAAAGCAATTTTATTTGCTGTGAAATTATGCAGAACTGTGAACTTATGCAGAATTGAGTGGTTGAGATGGCACTTTTGCAGAAACCAGTTTATACAATCAGTATTATGATCTGAGCAACTTTCTTTATCCAATTGTGACTTGTTCCANCAGTGAACAAAGTTTAAACAGGTGTAATTCTCATTTTGACTATGTCAGTTGCTTTCAATCATCAATTTGAAGCCAAATCAGTAATAACAATTGCAGTCGTATCACTGTTGAAAGCCAAAGTAGTCAGCTGTAATTCTCATTTTGACTATGTCAGTTGCTTTCAATCATCAATTTGAATGTTCAATTTAGCTTTTTGGAAGCAAGGCTGTTACTACATCCTCAATTCATCCACTCAATCAAATTCAATTTAGAAATTGAAACAGAAATTGTGTTCACTGCACTGTTACAGTTTTTGACCCAAAATTTAGCAAGTAACATATGCAAATTTTGCAGAACAGCAATTGGTCAAGTCAGTCAGTTTCAAGCATATTTGAATGACTAAATCAAACTTGTTTGACCACAATTACATCCAAAATTCCAAGTGTATTAGATTTGGACAATGTCAGTTCTGCTACCAGCATTTTTAAGCAACTATACTAGCCAAATCTTGCAATCAAAACTAATTCAACTTGAACACAATTAAACTGAACTTAATACAGTCAAAGAAATTTGCTCCAAGTGGCAGAGAGTAATTTGGATGATTGAAAGCAACTGTTAGGAAAATTCTGCAGATCAGTTTACTGCAGCTATGAATGCAACTTTTAGCTTTTCTAACATATGACCATTGTAAATGCATCAGCATTATATTGCTTTACTGGTAGATTTTTTTAGAAAGCTTTACTTAAGCATTTTGGTACATTTAGAATAACAGATCAGACTAAATTTATACCACAACTTCAGCAATTTGCATCAGTCAAACAGAAATACAATTTGCATCAGCTGTAATTCTATATTCTATATTCAAAATTTGGTAACTATTCTATATTGGTAGCTATATCACAGTTATAAAAAAACAACAAATAGAACTGTCCAAAACACTCCAATAATATAATCTTTAGTCAAATTAGATGATGTTGGTATCAACAAAACAATCTTTTACAAATAGAAATGTCTAAAACACTCCACACAACTTAGCCAGAATAAAGCACCGAATATGAATGATGCATCGAATAAAAGATTGAATATAACACATTGAATAATATAAAAGTGGTCCCAGACATTGAATAATATAGCAGCACCGAATACAACACTAGTAATGGTGCCTGACAAAGTGGTCCCAGTGGTCCTTCAGCACAATAAACAACACAATAATTCAGCCAACAATAGCATGTGGTCCCTGACTACTTTAATGTACATNACAAAAAATACTGTACCCACTACTAATGGTCTCCCTAAGTGGGTCAGACTGAGTACAAAAAGTCCATTCCTACACTAGAAAATCAATTGCAACTTGCTTGAGACCCTATAATGTGTCCAGCCAGTCTTGTTCCCCCTTGACGAATATTTTCCTCATCTCTTCTTGATCTCCTTGCAGCTGATGCAGATGCAGCCCTTCCAGCTGATGCAGCTGCAGCCCTTCCAGCTGATGCAGCTGCAGCCCTTCCAGCTGATGCAGCTGCAGCCCTTCCAGCTGATGCAGATCGTCTTGCAACTAAAGTAGAAGTTGTTGCAGAGGCATTCCTTATTTCCTGTGAAATGAGTAAGGTAGTTACATATCAAATACTGTAAATAAATGGAGTAAATAAAAGTTCCATATCTCATACCTTGCTTTTCTGCCCCTTTTTACAACTTCTAACATTGTGGCCATAAGCATTGCAACTGCTACATTTCATTGNAATTTGTTTCTTGGACAATTTTGAGTGGCTGACATACTCATCAGCTTCACNCCTTCTTAATTTTTTTGGCCTCCCAGGAGGTGTTTTATATATGGGAGGAAGTAGTGGTGCACACTCAGATGTAGGCCAAAGTTGTTGCCCATTGATAGGAGTTATGATAGGTGCATAACATGTTCTATACGCATCTTTCTTATAATAAGGATGAACATATTGTTCTGGGTTTTCTAATTTGTAATTAATTGTCGCAACAGCATGTCTACATGGGATTCCCACTAAGTCCCAAAAGTAACAAGTACAAGTGTGATTACTTAAATCTACTATGAACTTATCCATTGTAAAGCCATGAGTTACTTCAAATTTTGCACCCCTGCCCAAACAGGAAGCCAATTGCCACTCTTTTCAACCTCCTTATCCAACCTCTTCCTTGGTTTAGGCATAACATCACCAGAATATGTATCAAGTTTTTCTTTAAGGCTGGCAAACCTACTCATTATGTATGACCTAATCCATTCCATCATTGAAATTATGGGTTTGTCTCTTGCTACTAGAATAGTACTATTAAAAGACTCAGACAAGTTATTGATCAACACATCACACCTAGGATATGCACTAAAAGCATGTTTACACCAATATTTAGTGGGTATACTCATTAACCAATTAAAAGCATCAACATTCACATTTTTTTAACTCACTCATTTTTTTTTCCCATTCCTTATGGTATGTTGCCTTTGCAGCACCCATCATAAGGTCTTTAATGAGCAAGCCACCACCAAATTTTTTCTTGTAATTGCTGTACAAATGGCGTAAACAAAGTTTGTGCTCCACTCCATTCAAGATATCATCAAAAACTGACATTAATCCCTGCAATATTAAAGCACGAAGAAACTATTACAGCATGCTGATATGAAAATTAAGCAATATTATAGCATCATCATTCTCTTAAATAAAGAGTACCTTTTGCTGATCTGAAATAAAGATCCACCTTTGACAATCCATGCCTCCAATATCATCAAGGAGCTGTGTCAAAAACCACATCCATGTGTCTTTGCATTCTGTTTCTACCACAGCAAAAGCTAGTGGGAAGTACTGGTCATTAGGGTCCCTTCCTACTGCAATTAACAACTGACCTCCATAACTTGTTTTCAAGTGACAACCATCTACCCCAATGAAAGGTCTGCAACTACCTAAAAACCCCTCCTTACAGCCCTCCAAACACATGTAAAATGACCCAAACCTTGGTGGCAAGGTGGGTTGGGGTTGGATGGCCTTAATCTTGACGGTTCCAGCCTTTACTCTTAACAACTCAGCCACATAGTCATAAAGACGAGCATATTGTTTTTCTCCATCACCCACTAAAGAATCCATTGCAATTTTCTTAGCTCTTCCAGCCTTCCAATGANTTATTNCNACACTATATGACTTCTTTATTTCATCTATGATTTGAATCACTGTCATGCCTCCTACATTCACAAACCTGTCAACCAAAACCTGTGCAATCCATTCTACACTTGCACTTTTGCTACCAAAAGCCCTTCCACACTTGTGCCCAACTAAAGTTTTCAATCTGAAGGTTTGGCTACTTCCTACCTTGCTAGCCATTATAACAAAAC
>NC_028353.1:10127685-10262674 GCF_000741045.1 Vigna radiata var. radiata
TGTTTCTCGCCAAGTTCAAACAAAATTTTATTTATATATAAATTTTTACAAAGAAATTTATATAAATTAATTTTTTTATTAAAAAAATAAAAAAATTACAAAATAACATATGACACATTTTTATTTATATAGTAATAAAGAAATCATTTAACCTAAATAATATAAATGAGTAACCTATAAAAGTTAAGATCTGAATAATAAATATTTTTGTGAAGGTAATCTACACAAGTATAATCTCAATACTTCCTCAACAATTCATAAAAGGTTTTTAGAGTTAAATATTTCGATTTGAAATACATCATTACTAATAATTTGCTTAACAGAAACAAATTTAAAAACAAAATTTTGGAAAATGTACATACAGTATTTTAGTTGGGAAGAAACAAATTTTATTAAAATTTTTAAAAAATTAGGACTAAATTGAGACAAAATAAAAATACAAGGACCAAATTGGAACAAAATAAAAATACAGGGACCAAATTGAAACAAACACAATGACACGTGGCACTACGTGGCACAATATCAACGTGACACATGGCAAATTTTATTTTTAAAAGAAAAAAAATTAAAAAAAAATTAAAAAAAAATTTAATAAATTCAAAAAAATCACGAACTGACGCGTGTCACCCTTTCTAACGGTGTT
This sequence comes from Vigna radiata var. radiata, assembly GCF_000741045.1. Taxonomy (NCBI): domain Eukaryota; kingdom Viridiplantae; phylum Streptophyta; class Magnoliopsida; order Fabales; family Fabaceae; genus Vigna; species Vigna radiata. The sequence continues at coordinate 10,128,329 of NC_028353.1, forward strand.
AATACGGAACTAACAAAAATGACCTAATTGCTTCAATTAGGGATCCAATTGAGAACAAGAAAAAATGAAAGATCTAATTGAAAAAAGTCACCAAAAATAGAGACTATCAGAATGATTAAACCCCAAAATTAAATGACTTAACATATATTTAACTTCTTAATTTTAAAATCTACAAAAGATAACTTCTCGCCGACACTAAAATACGAACACTGAATCTAAAATCACATCAATTTTTGTAGAGAACAATACTAATTACACACAATTTAACATTTTTAATATTTAATTGAATTAAAATAATAAAACAAAATTAAAGTGACATAATTAAATTAAAAAAATAAAATATAAAAATTTAATTAAAAGATAAAAAACTTTTAAGAAGTTAATAAAATACCAAATTTAATAAAAGTTTAATTTAAGTTATTCACAAGTGATTTGAAGTTAGATAATTTATTTATCATTTTCATGGATATGGCTCCGATCGTACACCCCAATTTGATAGCAGAATGATCGTACTTTCCTATTCTTTTTAGGCGCCAAACTCAAAAGACCTTTGCCGCCAATTTTTCTTCAATTTCCTAATAACATACCTCACATTACATTATATTTTATTCATTTCCGGTCGTACATGCTAAAAAAAATTAATAGTAGATTTTGATTAATAGGTATTAACATTTAATTTAATTTTATTTAATTTTGTTTATGATTAAGATAATAACTATTATATACGTTTAGGATAATGATATTTAGACAACATTTTTTTGACAACATTTGAACATTGATTACGTGTCAATCTGTGATTGGTCGTAAATTACTCCATGATAGTGTTTATGATTATTATTATTGATTATAGAATAATTTACGATCAATCACAGATTGACACGTAATCAATGTTCAAATGTTGTCAAAAAAATGTTGTCTAAATATCATTATCCATATGTTTATTAGGAAGATTCTTTGAGAAGCAACATATTAAATAATAATTTAGTTAGTTTCACTATTAATAGAATTCAAATAAAATAAAATCAAAATTAAAATAATTTTTTAAATTTAAATTATAATTTTATTATAGTGAACACTCTATAAAAAAATTAATTATAGTGATGTCTGTTGTAGTAAATCTTATTGGAAGAGGTAATACACACATAGATTTTTATGTTGATAAGTTATTGTCTGTTTTAAGTCAAATCTTCATTATTTTTTATATTATTTTAAAAGACTTTTTTATGAATTAAAGTATCTTATATATATATATAAACTCATATTTATATGTTATATATTTTTTTATGTAAAATTTTGTTTGTTTGTATCAATAAATCTACCGTTTACTTATTAAAAAGAAGAGATTTCACAGGTGAAACACAACACATATTAATGGAAAATTAATACAACTCATACAAAGGACTACATTGTAAATAGAAATAAGATTATTGGTGTAAAAAATAAAATAAAGAGTGTGTTTGTTGGTTGATACAGAAAGGAGGAAAATAAAGTGACAGTGAGTTATCGTTTTGCGTGGCTCATTTATTATTTCATTCTGCTTCCCGCCATTGCCACTGCTTCTTCTTTTTTCTGTTCCTCCAAGAGATTTGGCGGGAAATCGAGTTTATGGAAAGACGTGCACACCCTTCGAACAATATTACCGCTACTTTTTATTTAATAATTACTTACATTGAATAAACCTAATTATTGAATATAGAAAACACGGTAATCTAACTTTAGGAACAACTAATAAAGTTGTTTCAAACACTCATTTCCCATTAAACTCATTCTTGTTAACACAACAACATACGATACGACCTAGTAAGCTTTTGATTTTGAATACATAAAAGAAAGACAAGTAGGTCAAAAAGCAGGAAAAAACAATTGAAAGATTTGAGAAAATTAAAAAAATATTTAAAATGAATCAATTATAACATTAAAAAAGTTATTATTAATTTTTGTTGTTGTGTTTAAATTAACGGGTGAAAGAAAGGGTGAAGAGCATTTAATAAGGGCAATGAATAATACAAAGGTTCCTGAATCACAGCTGATATGCATCTTTACCCACTCACGGGATTTTTGCGAATACTTGGACACACAGAATTTTCTGCAATAAATGCAACATCTTTTTCTATTCTTTTTTAAATATACCTATCTTATCCATCGCATCTGCAATAAACTTTATTTTAATATCACTCTTCATTATGCATCTATACATCCCAAATGTTTGATTAAGTCAAGATGATATTTTTTTTCGCGATTCACCATACTAGGATTTATGACAGTAACATAAAAATAAGTAAGAGTTTCCTATTTTAGAAATTTTATTCTTAATTCTTTAGCACATCTCATCAAATTGTAAAAATAAATAAAATACGAAGAAAGAAAATTAGAGAAATGGGAGTGAGAGGATTGAGAAAGAGAAAAAATAAAAGTACAAAAGAGAAGGAGGAAAAAGACACAAAACTTAAATTAAAAGTCTATTTTTTTGTGGAAAAATAAAAATAAAAATAAAATATTAGAATTGACCAAACCAAAAAGAAAAACAAGAATATAAAAATGTCAATAAACAATTATATAAAATAAAATTCATTCACAATTAACAAATTATTTACATAAAAATTCAGTGATAATCAAATTATTCATAAAACACAATAATTGTAAATATGATAAAATAATAACCACGTTTATTATTTAAAAGATGATTTTTTTCTTAAATTAATTAAAACCACCAAGAGTGAAACAAAATTTAAGTATTTTACATAATTGTATGCCGAAGACTTCAGTTCAAGTAATCTCGTTAGATGTAAATGATATAAATTTTTAATTTCTAAGTAAAATATTATATTTCAATATTGTAAATAATAAAAAAAAAAAGATGAACATTTGCCCACTTGAATAGGTTTATTTAACCTTAAGTGCGAATAATTATGATTTAATGAAATTTGTACATTAAGATTAAGGAAATTTCTAAAAAAAAACAATCGCTAGAGAAATTCCGGTTGAAATTTGGAGATTTAACTTTCCTTTCCTCGTACAATCGTTTGCTAGGGGACGATGATAAAACGAATATATGATATTGAATTACGTATTTGCCCCCAAAAAAATATCCTGATAAATAAAGATAAATATTAACATGTTGTTTAAAATTTGGTTAAATATTAGTAGTAAAAAGTTATTTGACAACGTGTATTTTCTCCCTTGGCTTGGTTAATCAATGTTCATTCCATCAAATTTAATGGTTAATTGTATTTTTAATCTATCAATTAGATATATTTACGCCCAATCTATGAATACTCTTGTTCGCATGACAAAAAAGTGATGTTAATTCACTTTCTAATATAACTTAAACTATCATTTATTATTGAATTTCTGTTGAATAATTTACACATATTTAATTTCATATGTAAAATGCATATATATATATATATATATATATATATATATATATTGACATGATTAAAATAAACAATCTAAATAAGAATAATTCTCACTTTACAAATTAATTAACTGTTTTCTTCTGGGACTTTTGTTTATATCGAAATAAGATGAAGCGTGGAAGAGTATTTTATTGATGTAGTGAGTGACAGTGGTTTGGGACAGCTGGTGAACGAAGATGATGGCAGGTTTGTTCATAATGGTTATTAACTGTTGGAGAATGTTGTACGCACGTACGTACGTCTCATTATCACACTTTCTTATTTATATTTTCTATTTTTAATTAAATTTGTACTCTCTATTTTATTTATAAATACTAATGGTTATAGATTTTTTATACTAGTTATTTGGATAAGATTTGTTGGTGTTTTTGTGGTCACTTTTCAACTCTCAGTAGTTTCAATTTTTGCATTGTTTCGGCTACTTAATTATGTTGCATGATGGGTAAGTTCTTTAATTTCGATGCATAAGAATATAATTGATTGCTACTGTATTAATTTCGCAGTGTCTTATGAAATTCATATCTTAATTTTATTTATACTAATTATTATGAATTTTTATTTTATCAATCTAATCACAATCTAAACATATTTTAATTCTTTAATTGGTAATAATAAATTGATTCGTCATTTGTTATTATGAATTTAACTATTTTATAATTAATAGATCATGTTGTTTAATCAAAGTAATCAGTCACAAATAATATATTCAATAAATCGATTTAAAATAGTAAGTAAAAAGTAATTTACCTAATAAAAATTTGATTTAGAATATTTCGTTAAGAGAATCTTAATTTAACATAATGAACTAAAAAGAGTTTGATCCAAAAAAAAAAAAATCGTTTTAAGATAGTCGATGAAGAAAAACTCGTCTTAAAGTAGTCAGTAAAAAAAAATCCAACACGGATTAATTGATCAAAAGTATTATTAGTCTTAAAATTTAAATTTTTTTATTAATGTTTGATTGATAAATGGTCGTACGAGATTAATCAGACAAACATATGATATATAATATATATGCCTCAAGCTCAGACACACACAACTCAACTAAGAATGGATTAGCTCGATTTTAAATGAGTTGGAAAATACAAGATTAATTTAAACGACACAATAAAAGTATTTGTGATTGGTCTATGGAGATCGTTTTCATCTACAAAGACTGATTATTAGAAAAATGCTTAAATAAAGTAAAATATCTCATGATATTATTCTTTAAATACTTTATCATAATTTTGTTCCTACACCATTTTGTATTTTTATTTGTGTATAAAAGTTAAAAACAACTATCATAAGAATAAATATTGTACAATATTTTAACATAACAAGATGAGATTGTTAATTTATTTTCATGTTAAAGTATATACTTATGAAATTGTTAATTTATTTTTACATTAAAGTATATACATTTAAGTGTACAATTATAAGTGATTGTATTTAATAAATAACAAATCTTACTAAAAATAAGTTTTACTTAATATAAAAATAATCTCAAGAAATAAATCTTTATATCTTAATTTAATTTTATAAAACTAATTTTGTAAAATTTACATCATGTTAAAATTATATTAAATTCATCTTAATAAGATTTATTATTTATTAAATTTATCCTGTTACTTAATTATCATTATTATATTTTATATTCCATATATATATTGACATAAAAAATATTAAAGTCAATTAAAAATAAAATAGATTTATAATAATATAAATTTTATAAGTCAATTTTGCTTTTAAAATTTCTTAAGAAGAATGATACTTTTAAATCTTCAATGAAAAGAATGGAGATTGAGAGTAAAGTTTTATATTTCCACATCAATCAATTTAACAAAACCTCTGTACATAATCAGTCAAAATAAGTCAATTATCAAGATTCATTCATGTGTAGTGAATTAAACTTGTACGAAGCATACGTATTATATCGAAAACAAAACCTAATAAAAGTGATGATAAACTATTTGTTTTATAGGAGTCATAGTGTAGTAGTAGTTTGAGATAAGGAATAGAGCGTAATGATTGTGAAGAAAGCAATGAAAGAGGTTAATAAGAGGAAGAGATGTAGTAGTAATTATTGGAGTTGGTGGTGTTTGAGACGTGCAAATTGATTGGCATGTTGATGAGCATGAGTTGGTGTGTTATGAGGTGTTGACGAGGCAGATGAAGACGAAGACGAAGATTTGAAGCTTGAATGTGAGGAAAGGGAGATGCAAAGAAGAAATAGGATATTAATTTTGATGGGTTATGAGGAAGTAGACAAAGAGGGAAGAAAAGCAAGAGAAAAATGGTAATAAGGAGTAATAATATAATGTTATGGGTCAAATGCCCTAATCATTGTGTCCTTTGCTTTTATTAGCGACGCATAATATACTCACTAAAACAACAATTAAAGATCCCAATTCATGGGGTCACCCACACAACCCTAACACCCAACAACATCATATTCACCTGTGGGTTCCATTTCTCATCCATGTCTCAAAAAATATCCCCATAGGACAAACTTATTTTTATACATGTAACAGTTACATGTAGTGTTATTCTAAAAACATATAACGATCAATATATCTATCTATCAATGTAGAAGATTAATCCATAATATCCGCCTATCTTACCTTTGATTTAAATTCATAATGGTTAATGATTTATTTTCGTTAGATACAAATAAATTTGACAACTAATGCATTATGCTTAGCACATTAATATTAAATGACGAAATTAACATATATATATAGGACACTTTTAAATTTTGCTTATATATACATTAGACTAAAGAAATAGTCAAAATAATCCTTTTTAATTTTTGTTGTTCAACCTGTGTTGAAATAATTAAAAACCTGAATCGAAAAAACGTTTTGTTGTTCTTTTACCACTTTAGACATCGGAGGATCACAGGGTCGACGTGTAAACATGTTCAAATCAATAAAAAAATGCAGTGCAAAAATGGACTTTGAGTACCCATTAAACGATGACCAATTAGGATACCTAAAGTCTAATGGTGTATGACGTGAATTAGGCGAGATGTTCGATATTATATGCTATTTTATAACTTAAAAAAACACTGCGAGAGAGTGCATTAATTTCACTTAATGTTTTCAAGCTTTCAAACATACTTTGGCATCCATCAAATACACTTTTTTTGTTTCATTTAACACAAATTCACATTTATTAAATGTTTTGAGTATGATTCTCTTTCATTTTAACTGATTGTTTTTATGCATTTATGCATGTATATTATTTTAAGTAGCAACAAGTTCTCTTTACTCCTTCGTCAGGGCGACTCCTCAACACTAATGTTGAGTCCTCTCTTAAATATGTATGATTAATTTGATTTTTTGTTTTCAATGTAAAGTGCACTTTGTTTATAAATTGATTGTTGGATTTTATTTTGGTATTTTCCTTTACAATTTTTTATTTACCACAGTTTGTTATAGTTAGCCAATTTTTTTTAAAGGATTTATTTGATTAAATTTAATTTTATGTTTTCATTGTACTTTGTCTCTTATTTCTAGTATATGACATTGGTTATATTTGTTTTCATCGTTATCGTTTTTATTGTAGACAAAATTTTTATTGTGTTTTTTGGCATTTTATTTTTTATTAAAATTTTAAAATATTTGTAGTATGAAATGGTAGTTGAACAGTGAGTGAAACTTACTTTTCACTTTAGATTTAACATAGATTATTAATTTTTTAATCGTTTGAATTAAATCTCAAATTTTCCGATTAGACAGTTTGAAAAAATTATTTTTCATGATTTGTTAGAACGTGTACGTCTAAGTTTTTGGATAAATTTGATAAAATTTTGGTTGAAATAATTTTATATTGTTCTTCGGTTGCATACTTAATTGTGATCATGAACGATCAATTTTATTTCGTGTATTTCAGAGATCAATGTGAAATGATGTCAAAATTTTATCAAAATTATGATGTTAGACTTCTTTATATACGTGTTATGAAATTATGATAAATATTTTTTCTTGATGGGTAGGATCTAATCTTTTGAGATTAATGAAATATGTTACGAATATAGTATAGATCAAAGTTAGATAAATGATTGTCACGTCAATAAAGAATATGAAAATGAGGATTTTTTAGTTATTGCAATATGTTCAAAAATATTCAAAGTCTTTGAACGAATCATGTTTTTGTCTTTGTATTCATTGTTTTAATCAAATGGATCTGGACTTCGACCATATGCGTGATCACAATATGCTATGCATATCAATGGTGTGTCAAAGCATTAACAAAAATTTGTGCTCAAGGATACATATCCTATTGCTGAGTGCATATAGATGTAGGTTTCTTTTTTGTTTGTTGTCAACCGACATTGATTTCACTTAGGCTCGACATGCTTCGACTTTCATATTTTTCTTTTGACGTCTCCGGTTACTATGTCAGAGTTTGAATTAACTTAAAAAATTGAAAGCAACTCGTTTTTATAATAACGTACCAACTTAATATGGATAAACGTTTATGAAGTTAATAATAACATTTCATAATACTCACACCAATTCGTTTACGAAGGCAAAACCATCATTACCCTTCACTTTAACACTTCATTTTACACCAATTCGTAAATAGCCGATTACATATTCTCTAATGTATCGACAATTGTCATAATAAGATCAGAATGTATGATCAACTGTATATTTTCTAAGAAAAAAACCGTACTTGTCAAAATGTAATTTTAAATGTAATTATGGCAAAACAGCAATGATACATTCCTTACCTTTTTCATCACTCCACCAACCATAGCTGTTCATTAATTAAAAATTTGTTTGATTCAAATTTGAAACGAAAGAAACAATCAGTAATTGAATTAGTTTGACTTAAAAGAATTTATTGGATCAAACGTCTCCAATGAATTCATGTATTAAATTTCATTTAATCTTTTTTCTGTTTTTTCGGTGAAACATTAATAATTATTCATAATTTTCCGACGTAATGATTGGGCCGTATCATCTATTGTTTTATTCGTTGATTTGATTTCTCAGTGTGCCTAATAAAAACATCTTTACGACCAAACAAAAAACTTCGACTTTACGAGATTGTTTTGAAATAAAGTACTTGTTATATTATTTTCTTTAAAACTATGTGGTTATAGGTTTAGTTGGCTTAGGTCAAATTATAAAAATAAGTGAGTGAAATCAGTCTTACTAGCCAAAGAAACATGCCTAAACAGTAAGTGTTGTATGTCCTTTCAACATTAGCTCAACATTGATGTCTAGGAATAATGTTCCATAAAGCGATAACATATATTTTGATGTTTTTTTTCCTCATTTTTTTTTCAGTTTATTTTTTAATTATCCAATCATCCACCAAAACATGGCATGTTTTATAGTAGTATATTATCATCCTCGTCCCACAGTACACTTAATTAGTTTTCATAATCAGTATCAATTTAATCTTATGATGGAATGAATCCTAGCAATCTAAATTGTATTAGTTTATTAAAATATAAAACATAATTACGAAGCATGTGAGTAGTATAGTGCGAAAGGAAGGGGTTGCTTAGAAGATGGAGGAGTGGAAAAAGAGAAAGAGCATTGCAAAATGGGATATGATTTTTTGCAATGATTGGTGATGCCGATCCTTATCAGTTTGTGCTGGAAATAAGTAATTTGGTAGTTTGAGAAGGAAATAAAAAGCAGAATGTCAAAGGATGTATCGAGAAGCAAATACAAAACAGAAAAGATACTGATTATATTTGATAGATATCACATAATCGTGGAGAATTGGATGTTGGAGTGCTGAGAAAGGCATGATCAAGAATCATTATGGCAATTTTTAAAAAATAAAAAAGGTATTAACGTGCATATGCATCAGGCTATTTTCCAATTTTCCAATTTTCCAATTTTCCAATTCTGCCTGCAAACAAAAAAGTCAATCTTGAATGGTGTGGATATAAGGACCCCACCACCTATATTTTGAATTTACACAAAACTTCAAATAAAAGCCAGCTTCGGCGGCAGATCTATAATCACCATTAACAAATTTACAACCACGATTCAAAAATACCAAAACCAATTAGACAAGTGAAAGTGAGGCTTTGGCCATTAATACAAATTTCAAATTTCAAATTCATCTACGCTTTTAGTGAATACAAGTGAAAATTTATGTGATTTAAAAAAGAGAAATAAAAAGAGAAGAAGATGGAGGGAGTATATTGTTAAATATGGTTTGTCCTTGAATGATGGGAAGTGGTATGGCAACGAGATTTGAATGAAAGAGTGTTAAGATTAGGAGTGGACAAATGGCAGCTGTGTTCTGCAAACAAAAACAGGGACAAATGTTTCCAACTACTGGGCCATCTTACATTAATAATAATAATAATAATAATAATAATAATAATAATAATAATAATAATATTACCAATTTTTTAAATTTCAAAATTCCCACTGCCTCAAAAGGACCCTGAAACCTTAATAAAAGCAGATTGTCTTCAACATTCTATGCTCCAACTCCCTACAACTATCACCACTGTCTTCTTTTTCTTTCTCTCTCTCTCTCTCTCTCTCTCTCTCTCTCTCTCTCCCTCTCTCTCTCTCTCATCTCACATAACCATAATCACTTCCTTACCCATCCCAACTACTACCATGGCTGATGCTGCCCTCTGGCTTCCCTCGCACTTCCACGCCCCTTTCGCCTTTCCTTCCGAGTTCCCCTACCACCTTGGACTCTCTTCTCCGCCGCTCGAATCTCTGGCGGCCTCCACGGAGACCGAAAGCAGCGACGGCGAAGAGGACTTCTTCGTCGGCCTCACTCGCCGACTCAGTCAGTCCTCGCTTAACGAAACTCGCAAACACCACTCTGCTCTGCCTATTCAACCTGACAACGGAACATTCTCGGAGATTCCAAGGAAGACTCAGGCTTTAGTCGGGTCCCCTCAGTCTACGCTTACCGGATTCGGTAGCTGGTCGGGTCGAAGCGCCGGTTCCGGCGACGGAAGCCCGAACGGGTACTCGCGCGTTCCTTCGCCCTCGACGACTCCATTTGACGAAAACAACGACCCCTGGGAAGCTATATACGCTGCCGCCGGACAAGTCGCAAGGTTGAAGATAAACAACAACCATGTTTCTGAATATGACTTTCAGAAGAGTAGGGGATTACTTACTCATTCTCGTCCCAACCAGTGTTTCAATCAGGTAAAGAAGCTTTTTTTGTTATTATTTCGTCACTTGGTTCCTTATTTGCCTTATCGCATTGTTATACACTCTGTTTTAGTCTTATTACCGGTCTTATGCGGGGTTTCTAATAATGACTGATGTTTTGTTGGTTCCTTAGGTTGCGAGACCGAAGCATCAGTGTGGTTCGGTTTGGGGAAGGCCAACCAAGCCTAACTGGGTTGTTCAGCAGCAACAGGTTCAGGTTCAGAACAGAGCCCGTGAGTTTGGCCATGAGAGTGTGAATGTGAAATGCACTCGTCCTACGTGTTTTCCCCAATCTGCATGGTCCCCTTGTCAAGTTCAGCAACAAAACAGTCGGGTGCAGTTTGGCGGATCCGGGTCTCGGGTTGCTGTAGGTACAGGTGGATCTTCTGTGAAAAGGGGATGCGGTGGAACTGGGGTGTTCTTGCCTCGTCATTATGAAACAACCCCTTCTGAACCTCGCAAGAAAACTGGTGAGGGGTTATTTGCTTTTGCTTGTACCTTTCTCTCTCTTGACTCTTCTCTGTATATCTCAGTTGTTTTGGTGGTTGATTTTGTCTTATGGTGTGCTTTTAATCTGGTCAGGCTCTGCTCCTGTCTTGTTACCGGCAAAGGTGGCTCATACTTTGAACTTGAATATCGATGACTTAAATGGGGCTAACCAACAACGCTTTACTAACGCATTTGCTTCGGATTTCGGTGAGTTAGTATTTACAGTATGATATTTCGAACAAGTAGAGTTTTTGGCATGTGTATTGAACTCACTTTTCTTATTATTATTATTTTTTTTCGGTTACAGACGCGATTTTGGCGAGGAAAAAAGCGCTTCTTATGCAGCAGAGAGTGAGTGTTCGACAAGAGGAGGCAGCTAGCTGTGAAATTCGCCTACCTCAAGAGTGGACTTACTGACGCTTTTGACTCTAGCAACCAAAGAAGGTCCGATTTCTCCAAGGAAAACTTGTATGGAGAAGAAGTGAAATAGTTTTTGGTAGCCTTATTTGGTTGTTTTGACAGAAGACGAAATTGAAGAATGCGTTTGGGTAGTTTAGTTCAAATAAGCCATCCACTTTTTCTTTCTAGTTCCAGTTCTGGGAAGAAACGCTAGGAAGCAGCTTTTGGGACCTGGTTTAGTTTTAGTGGAAGGAATAGTGAAAGGATAGCAGATTAGGCAGGGTTTTTTCCCTTTTATTTTTCTTTTACCTTTTTAATATTAATATTATTATTAGTTGTAATAATAACAATAATAAGATAAAATGTGGTCGTTTTCTGTGGCGTTATTATGGTTATGGAGATGATGATACTGATAGAGCTAATGTGCAAGGTACGCCAAGTTTGAAATGAAGTGATGTTCATTTGGCTATGGTATATAGTATGTTATAAGTTGTACTGTGCTATGTAATAAAATGATGGTTTGCGCATTTTGAAGATGGGTGTCTGAGTTTTACGGTTGTGATGAAGAAGATAATTTGAATGAAAAAGGAGGGGAGAAAGATATTTAGTAAAATGGCATTTTATTTGAATATGATTTTGGGATATGATGTGATATGATTGTGGTGATGTTATTGAGTTGGGTCCAATCTAATCCATGGCTTTTCTTTTTTCCTAAAAGTAGCAACTAACGATTTGGTGATTTTGACTAGGTCCGACTTCCCCATCATACATAATTGTATTTTTAAATTATCCTTTTCTCAATTATTTTCCCTTCCAAAATTTTGTTTTTGGGGACATGTGGTATATGCTGTGTTGTGTCCTCTACCCTAGCTATTCCATTATTTTATGGGTGTAACTACCAGTACTTTTCAACTCCATTATTTTAACTTTTACACCCTTCCATTCATTTTCTTCACAGATACTACTACTACTACTATCTTTACTCAAAATATCATTACTGTTCGATACTATTTCCTATTGTCCACTGGGTCCATTTTCTGGTTAAACAATTATAAATTTAAATAGTAAATAGATGGCTATTCTTATAATATTTACAGTTACATTATGGTTTAATAAAAATATTTGTTACAAAAATAATTTCTGAACGAATGCAATGTATATTCAGTAAATTTACAAATAAATGGTAGTCTTTAAACGAATCTCAATACTTGAACCAATTATATTGTACTCCTTGTTGGAATAATTTAGACAAAAAAAATTAGTTCTTCAAGAAAAATTGATTGCTTATATAAATTTAATGAGAAACGGTTTCAATTTTAATATTTTTAAGATTCAACTGTTATGTGAAGATATGTTTTTTTTAATCCGTTTCTAATTTCCAACCTCATTGGATATCGTGGGAGATTATTAATGTATGGAGCAACTATCAGTTTTGGACAGCTGTTACTTTATTATATTAATACACTTCTATATAAGAAGCCACTAAAATTTATTGTAATTCGGTTTTTATTATTCTTTCTTTGCTGTTACTTCTTGGTTTTTAAAACAATGTCTAAGTTCACAGACAAAGTTAATTTAAATATTTTATATTTTAATAATGTAAAAATTGCTGGTCTAGTTTTTAATAGGAAATGAAAATTAATATTTTCTCAGGTGTTTAAACTGTAACCCGAACATAACATGTCGATAAGGGTCGTGTTACACAGTGTAGATCACTCTTACAATAAGATTATCGAAAAAAAAAAAATATTTTACGTAGAATGTTGATTCGCACGTCAAAAAGTAACAAAAATCTTGATGATCACAGAAAAGGAAGTTGAATATTAAAGAATTAAGGTTGTCACTCCTTTAGACTAGAAAATGACATGTAACGAGAATTGATTTTTACTGTTGTTTTAGTTTTCTGGTGTACATAATTAAAAAGAGAAGTAAATATTGAAGTTTAATAAAAGTAATTTGTGGCATAAAACCTTTGAAAGATTTATATTTATGAATTGAAAGTTTATGTTGATGGCAAGTGGCACAGTAGGAATGATTAAAGCAAAGCCTGGAAGTAACGTGAAGTAGGGTCTCAGACTGCGAATAGTTTGGTGTAACATCATGGTTTCCATTTTTATTACTTTTATTTTCCACTATTTGGTTTCTCAATGGACGAATAGGGCTCAAACCTGCTTATTTTGTGGCCCATGTCTAACCGTAAATCACGTTTTGATGGACCCAGACTTTTTTTCCCGGTCCATTGTATTTTTATACAATTTTTGCTGTTTGTGTGCCGAGTACAAAGTAACCAAATATCTAAATGTATTACGTTTTAATAAAATTTAGTTGAGTTGAGTGCAAAAAGTCTGTCTTTCTTTTTCAGACAAAACGTTTATCGGATTGAAACATATCTTAAATTTTGAAAACACTTTTCAAAAGTATTTGCACGTTGTATTGTATGTCGATTTGGATTCTTAATTTTGTAAGATACGTGTTCAATTCAATTAACTGAAAAGTACACGTATCACACTAAATACAAGAAAATAACAATATCTATCATCTGAAGGTGTGCTTCATGTGCATATATGTATGGTTATTATAATAAGGCTGATTTCATGATTCGGTGCTTGAAAATGGTTCTAGTCTTATCCCAAATTAATGATTGATTTGTGAAACAAAGCTTTGTTTTTCAATGATTTGATGTCTGAACAAGCTGCTTAGTGTTGGAACCAATTATCCTCACCATGCATGCATCATGTACGCCTCTTTTATCACTCACTGGCGTGCACTCAGTTAATCATTTGCAACCAACAATGTATTAAAAAAAAACATTTATGTATTTATTCGTTGACAAGTAAAATCACTCTGCTTTTACTGTTCATTCTTTCACCTTCTTTTAATTCATTACCCATTGAGTCATCAAAATCAGCAATCATCTATAGCTTTAACGGCAAATCTGCACAGCCAAAGTCAGCGTAAGAGTTAAGACATCTCTTTTGACATTGCCAATAGAGAATCAACTTTAGAGTTGTCATTTCCAAACCAAACGAGAAAACATGAGGGCCATCATGCAACAGTAATCTCCTACAAACAAACTCCCAGAATGCTAAAATACAACAACCTATGTATAATCTTACTGATCTGACCCAGGCCCAAGTATATATGGGCCTTAAGAATTATAGTTGAAAAGTGAATTAGTGGAATGAGAGAATGTAAGTAACCAAGGCTTGGAGAGAAGAGTATGAAGAGGCACCTTGTAGGAGGCAAACCTTGGCCTCTTCCTTCAATTTGAAGGCTCTATCTCTGATTTCCTTCCCTTGGGCTTTGGCATCCATCAATCTTCTGATGATCCTCTCTACCTCTCCTCTTTCCACCTTCTTCTCTAGCTGCAACCCAACCTTCCAAACATGGCTCACATACCTTGCATTCACTTTTTGGTCTGTGAAAAGGGGCATGCATATCATAGGAACCCCTTCGCAAATACTCTCCAAAGTCGAATTCCAACCATTGTGACTCCAAAATGCGCCTACTGCTGAGTGTGCCAACACTTCTTGCTGTGGGGCCCATTTCACTATTAGCCCTCTCCCTTCCAGATTCTCCATGAACCCACTTGGCAGTGTCTCCAGCCATTCCGAGCCCTTGATAAGCCCCGGTCGAACCACCCATAAGAATGGGTGCTTACTATTGCCTAAACCCCAACCTATCTCTACGAACTCAGTCTCCGTTATAGCAGCAAGACTCCCAAAGCTCACATACACCACGGAGTTGGGTGTGTGTGTGTCTAACCAAGTTATGCAACTTTGGTCTTGTGAGATCAAGCTGCTAGAGGAAGAGGATGAAGACAAGTACTTGTGAAAGGGTCCTATCGGGAACATTGGTATCGAAAACTCCTTGCTCAGTTTTTTCAATGCAGGTGACTCTAACCCTTCGAAGGAATTCCAAATCACTCCCAACGAACCCTTTGTCTCTTTCAACAAATTGCTCAATAATTCGTAGTACTTTTCTGGCTCCTCCGTCTTAATCAGAGGTAGGTCTTTCACTCTCAGTGGTGCCAGTTCTTCCACTTCCTCCTCCAATATGCAAGCTATGTGCAACATGCACAAAAGTGTTGTATTATTGCTAGTGTTATATCGTAATTTTGTCAACGTTACTATTCGTGACTCTCGCAAATAAATAACTTGAAAAATAAACATCATTAATCCCGATATTTAATAATTTCGAAAAAAAAATCCTGATTTACGAACACATAATCTAAATAGTCACAACATTGTTTATCATTTTTTTTTATCAGCACACATATTATGAATTTAGCGTTTATGCAAAAAGTACTACAGTAGATAATTTTGAAACTATTATTATCCTTATTAATTTCTATAAAACACGTAATTAACAATAAAATAAAAATTGAAGTACAAAATTTATAAAAGTCATAAAGGTATAATTATTTCAACAATTAAATTCATCTTCAAATTTAAATAGTTCATTGAGTTTTTAAGAGTAAATCTAGACAACGCTTCTTATATACTTTATGAGATTGTAAGGTTTTGTCTTAAAATAAGATTTGACTAAAACATGTTTCAAATATAGCTTTTGAATGTATAAGAAAGTCATTTTAAAAAATAGTTTTATATATAGAAGACTAAATTTTAAAATCTGGTTCTTATACATTTTAAGAAATTTACTGTCTTTCTGAGTGACGTTCTTCTGCATATATCCAGTAAGAAAGGTGTGGAAGTGGTTTTTTGAAAGGCAAAAATGGAATGAAAAATGAGAAAGTAACGAACCTTGAGTGGGAATGTAACCTCTTTGTCTGAACAAAGGATAGGCGAGGAAAGCAACGTAGGAAGAGATGCTACTAGTTCGCAATACAATCCTAGGAAGCTGAAGGTTGTCGGCAACAGCTTGAGTGAAGTAACAAATAGCATCTGAAATCAAACACGCCACAGGTTCCTCCTCCGCTTCATGAGTCCGTAGTAGCTTGGTGACGCAGTCTTTGAAAGGGTCGACAGATTTGACGTTGAATTCGACGAGGAAATTTAAGAGATCGGAGGGTTGAGTCTGAGACAAACCGTCTTGGAAAAAGGAGAAGGTGAAGTGAGGATAGTTGGAAGGGTCTGGGGAATTGAAAGTGGCGTGGATGATGGTGATAGAAAAACCCTTTGAGTGAAGGATTTCTGCGAGTTGAAGCATTGGGTTTATGTGGCCTTGGACTGGCAAAGGAATAAGCAACAATCTCCGACCCTTTCTTCCACTCATTTCTTCTTCTCTTTTCTTATCTTCTTTCTTATTTCATGTATGAAAATAAATCCAAGCATTACGTGAATAATCATCAGTGAAACTTAGAATATACCTTCTGTTATTATGAGAGGATGGTGAATCAATTGAAGTTTTGTGAAGGCAGGTAGTGCAAATCTCTTTAGGTGGTTTCAGATATGGTAATCCAATCACCGTCTGCTTGCTTGCTAATGTCCAAGACCTTTCAAATTTATTAGATATCCAAATAGTGTGTTTCTGCTTCTAAAATTTCCTCAGTTTAAAGGAAAAGGAAAACGTAGAAGCTAAAATACCAACAAGCAAATTGAAATTCATTTTAATCTAAAACAGCAATGAGTTTACAATAGCTTTTGTGTAAACTATAGATGACATTAGTTGGAAACAATGAACTATTGAAAATTTATTAAAAGATAACTAATTACAAAAAGCGTGAGCGCAAATACAAGTGTGAAGAGTCCGTAGGTCACTTATCCTTTAGTTGTTTTGTTGCTAAGAGTATATGAAATTTGTGTGATAATTGGATAAATACATCATAATTTGGCAAAAAAAAATAACTTTTATCATTTTTGTTTATCAGGATTATATATGATATAATCCAAAGGTTTATATATATATATATATATATATTAAAATTGTTTCCTTTCTATATTTTAAAATAGATAAAACACTTGAATGTGTTCTAGTTTTGATAAAAAAAAACTCTTAAATATTTAATTTAAATATAAAATTATCAATTTTATAGATTTAAAAAAAGTTAAAGAATTAATTTACCTATTACAAACTAAAAATGGAAACCAAATTTAATAAAAAAAAGAACCAAAAACTATTTTTGTCTTAGTTAATTTGATATATGAAAACAAAATATTTGTAAACTCTTCCACGTGTTTCCTTTTAAGTTTTGGAAAAAAAGCATTGAGTGAAAGATGATGCAGATAAGCAGGAAGAAAGCTGGAAAGGATGGAAATAAGAAAAAGTCCAACTCTGTCTCACTAGGTTACATCAATTGAAGGGCAGAAATGGAGGAGCAGAAGAAGCAACACAGATTGTTGCTGATGCCGTCACCCTTACAAGGGCACATAACACCCTTACTCCACCTCGCTCAAATTCTCTTCTCAAAGGGCTTCTCCATCACTATTCTTCACACCCTTTACAACTCTCCAGACCCTACTTCCTATCCTCAATTCTCCTTCCACGCCATCCCTGATGGCTTATCCGAATCAGAAACAGCCACGCTCGACTCCGTCAACCTCACCGCCCTTATCAACATCAGATGCCTCCACCCTTTGAAGGAATACTTGCTTTCGCTGCTCTCAGACTCTCTTCAATCTGTTCCATGCTTCATTTCCGATGCTGCTCTTCATTTCACTCAATCTGTCTGCGACGAGTTTAAGCTCCCTCGCCTTGTGCTCAGAACTGGTGGGGCATCTTCCTTCCTTGTTTTTGCCTCCTTTCCTCTCCTTAGAGAAAAGGGCTACCTCCCCGTACAAGGTTCCTTGCTTCTTCTTCTCTTTTTATACTTTTTTTTTTTTTTTTTTTTATCAAACACGATTGGTTCAGATAAGAAAATTCCTTGTGTTGGTGATTTTGTTGATTGGCTTATGCAAGTTGGGTAAAGAGTTTTCCTATTGTATATTGTTAATGACAAACTAATTTTCGGGAGAATCCTTGTTTTATTGAACTAGTTTAGGCCTTTGTTCTTCATGCGAATGAGGATTATCCAAGTTACACAATCCAATATCCCAAGGGCTAAAAGTACAATTGAATGTTTGCTTCAATTTTATAGATATCATTTTACTTTTATGTTTTATTTTGTTTTTAAAATGCAAATACAAGCAACATTCCTTGAGATGAACGGGCCTAAAATTTTCGTGTTTACTTTTTTTATTTTTGAAAATTCAGAATCTAGATTGGAAGAGCCTGTGGTTGATTTCCCACCATTGAAGGTGAAAGATCTTCCTATGTATCAGTCGAATGATCCCGAGACATTCTACAAACTAGTTTGTCGTTTTGTTGAGGAATGCAAAGCATCTTCAGGGGTTATTTGGAACACATTTGAAGAATTGGAATCCTCTGCATTGACAAAACTGCGCCAAGATTTTTCCATACCAATATACCCTATAGGCCCTTTTCACAAAGGCTTGCTTACTGGCTCAGCTTCTTCTGCTAGCTTGTTGACTCCAGACAAAAGCTGCATGTCTTGGTTAGACAGACAAGAACATAACAGTGTTGTTTATGTGAGTTTTGGGAGTATTGCATCAATAAGTGAGGATGAGTTCTTGGAGATAGCTTGGGGGTTATCCAACAGCCAGCAACCGTTCTTGTGGGTGATTCGACCTGGGTTAATCCGTGATTCAGAATGGCTTGAAGCATTGCCAAGTGGGTTCCTAGAGAATTTGGGAGAAAGAGGCTACTTTGTGAAATGGGCTCCTCAAGAACAAGTTCTGAGCCATCCTGCAGTGGGAGCATTTTGGACTCATAATGGTTGGAACTCAACCTTGGAGAGCATATGTGAAGGGGTTCCCATGATTTGTATGCCATGTTTTGCAGACCAAAAAGTGAATGCCAAATTTGCAAGCAGTGTTTGGAAGGTTGGAGTGCAACTAGAGAATAAGCTAGAGAGACGAGAGGTAGAGAGGACTATTAAAAAAGTAATGGTTGGGGATAAAGCGAAGGAGATTAGGGAGAATGCTTTGAATTTGAAGGAAAAGGCAAGTGCTTGCTTGCGAGAAGGTGGTTCATCTCACTGTTTCCTTGATAGCTTGGTTAGTGACATATTATCAGCGGCATCTTCTGCATCTAGAGCTCGGTGATTTCTTTCCTATTAATAAATAAACCACATTTTTGCAGAATGTAACAGTATATATATGTGGCACAGATGGAGTACTAATAGTCAAATTTTAATTCAGTTAAACGCCACCGCTTAATCCCACCATAACTTGTTTGTCATGTCCATGTCTTATTGGATGAATTGTCATTAATGAACGCATGACAAGTGTATCAATAGTTATTATAATAACAAAATATAATTTTCTGGGATTGAATGAGTTGAGTACTAGTTTACTAATTTAATTTTGAGCGACAAAATACCTTTTCATATAAATTCCTTCCCTTTTCAATCGATATGTAAATTATAATTATCCATTTGAGATTATTAAGAGTTTGTTTATTCCTAATTCCTTAGATAGGCAAACTTATCCATTGAATTTGAACCTCTAATCTCTTAGGCCAGTTACAAATTCAATAAGATCATGAAGAATAAATATATCTCAATTTCGAACTAACTAGTTGTGCCCAATTTTCCAATTGTGACATCTAATATGTTTTATTTATAAACGTAAGCAATTTCCAATTTCTCAATTGTGGAACTGCTCATGGAATAGACATTAGAACATAAATAGAACACTGAGATAATTAAAATTAACTAAACATCAATTGAAAAGGTTCAGAGATTATAATCAAAAGTAATACATCAATCCTCTAACAAAAGTAAAATTAGTTTTGCATAATGTAAAAGAAATCCCAAAAGAAAAAGAAGAAGAGAGTCCGTGAACATTTTTCCACCCTTTTATGTCTCCATCTCCACGTTTTAAATTTCCCCGTTCTTTTCCACTAATTCCTCCTTTTGAGGAGAGTGGTTACTCCCTCACAATAACTTCCTTCAATTTCTTTTTTAATTTTAATCTCTTTAAATCAGTCATAAAAGAGATTAATAACTGCTCCTGGAAAATTTCATAGTCCATGGAAAAATTATGAATCTGCATGTGTTCTTCTCTTTTTCAATTTTGCAATGTGAATCCATAGGTTGTGGTATGTAAAGCTCTCTGTTTTGTCTTCTATTTTCTCGCGCTAACTCCACATGTCATGGAAACTTCCACGTTGTTGAACTTTCTAGTTTCATCTCTTCACCTCTTCATCTTAGACATCAACTCTTCCCACATTGTGATTTTGACACTTAGAATCACCAATCTACAAGAAAAAACATAAAATCCCAATGTGTATGATCCTAACAAAGATAATGCATGACTAAATCATTCAATTAATGCAATTATGTATGGAAATGACCTAAACTAAGATGTGAATGCAATTATATTTTATTCACACATCAGTCACATATATTGATTAGATATTTGTTTTATAAAAAAAAGTAAAAATTATATTCTTAATTATGTAATGTCAAATAATACTTTATTTTCAATTTCAAATTAAAAAATTATAATTATATACATTTTAAAATAAAATATTAAATAACAATCACATGATAACATAGTCAAAATTTATGTTTTGACTAAAAGAATATGATAAAAGAAAATGAACCATTTTGTTTTTGCATTTAGAAGGCAGAAACAAAAATGGATGGATTTCGTTTGAAAACATTGGTAAAAAGAAAAACCATGAAAGCAAAAAGATCCAGAGGTTCAAAAAGCACTATAGCTTTATTAAAAAAATAAACAAACAACATACGCATGCTTGTGTCAGAAATAAATCTAAAGGAAATCTAACGAATAGCTCTATTCACTACAAGTAAAGAAAACAGTCCGAAACGAATCCTAGGTAACCTATCAATACAATAAACTAAAAAAATATAATAAATAGCCTCCATTTCCGTACAAGTCTTATCTAATCCTCTTGTTTCGTTTTGCAGAAAAAACTAAATAATTTATAAGCTCAATTCCTCTCGTCAATTAACATGATAGTTAACAAGTTTCAAGAGACCCAGTGCCATGAAAACTCTTTAGATAGATATAATCGTGTATAAAAACAGAGTAGACAGAAACTTTAACATAATCCCAATTGGAAACCGATATCAGAAATTAATTTTATGATTATTTAGAATATTGTCTGTAAGTTATTCACATTGCAGATATTTTCCCTTGGATGGGAAAAAAGAGAAGGTAAAAATAGAAGTTTGTATTGAGTGTTGAAAATTCTTTCCTTCTATTCTGGGTAGTTTGCAGCGAGAATAGACGGAAGGATTAAACTAAAATCACAGATTCACAGCTCAACTACAAACTCGGACATGTTGTACCCACTATATACAAAAAAAAAAAAAAAAATGTAACGAACGCAAAGATTTACAAATCTTCATCGCTCTCGCTGGTACAGGAATCATCCAAGTTGACAGCTGCTACTTTTGAAGCACTGATCCTAAAAGAAGCCGAACGAATCTTGTAGGGTAGCTTGGCATTATTGCTTGCAACCACCCCACCACCACACTCTGCTTCCTCTTCATTATCTTCCTCTCTCTTCAAATCACTAGGAGGCAAAAAACAGTCTATGGACAACCCTTTGATGTTAAAGTCCACTTCCTCAACTTGCCAAACTTCTTCCATTAGTGTCCTGGAATGTGTCTCGGGGCCCCCACCAAACCTCAACAAGGACACCCAAGTCTTGCCACCGTGTGCTATTTGAATGCCATCCACGCTTCTGTAGTCTTGTAACAGAGACTCCATGTTCGTTTCCCAGTATATGCTCTCGTGTTCATGAGACTTTAGTTTTAGTAAGTGAGAGTCTTCCAGTTGAACTAATAAACCTGTTCTTTGGCTGAAATACCCCCACACCGTGTGCCGAACTATCTCTACGTTGCTGTTGCTCCTTGCTCTCAGTGTCGACGTCTCGGTTTCCACTTTCAATATGAAACAATCTTCGTTGTTCACTGTCTTCTCTCCAATGCAGATAGAGTTGCCGAACAAATTAGCTGTCGACCTTGGATCAAGACCCTGTTTAAATAAAGTATTAGATCCTCCTCATTTCTCCTTATGATTCATAATCAAAATCTGAATTTGCTGCAAAGCAGTTCTTTTTATATCTAATAGGAGAATCCAAGCATGCACACGATTTTAGTTTTATATCTAAAAGCAATGTGTACATTTGTCTTTAGTATAACAGCACTGATACTGATATTTCCTGATTCTTTATACGAAACCAATGCATATGTATCTATACTGATTTTGATAGTTTAGTGAATATACTCTGCTTTTCTCTTTATAATATTCTATTATTTGTGAATTTCACGTAAATCCTATGATATAATTTATGCAGAGTCAACGTTAAAATTCACTTAATGATGGAAAGATATACTGGTAAATTATACTGTTAGCAACTACAAACTGTTCAATTGGTGGTCACATTAATTTACTGAAAGGGTTCCCGGCAAAAGAATAAAACAGCTTCGGAACGGATGAGGACAGGTTGTCACACACACGGAGGAAAAGTTTGGATATTGTTGACTTGTCCTAGTCGCAACTACTAACTTGAAAAAAATCTCTATTTGACTTTTAAAGGGTGGGTTTTCCCGTGTTCCCTTTGTAGAGTGTTGACTTTTTTTATTTAAATTTAAAGTTTAGACCTTCTGGTGGTTTTGATAGGGGATACCAAATTTCTACGGAAAAGCATAAGGAAAGAAAATCAGCTTTGGCAATTTCTTTAGAAAGTGGGAAGCACTTTGTTACGTGGACTTCTTTTCTTCCTTGCTGGCATGTTTTCATTTGGGATGCTGACAACAACCAACTCCACTTTCCTTCAAATGCTATAGGGGCCAAAACTATTTGAGGAGTTTCAAAAATAGTACTTGAAAACTGGGAAAAGACCAAACACGGAAATAAAGTATAGAAAGAAAAAAAGTATCACTTAAGCATGGTTTAGTTTAGACTTCAAGGGTATTGATATTATAGTAACCTAGAGAGGCAATTTTGTCATGTCCATCAAAATCAGTGAAGAATAACTCCTCTAGTAGAATGATTCAACTTTTTACCCTACTCCATACACTAATCATAATTAAGCTTGCTCTATGGTGTCCAGTACAAAGAGTCATAATTAAGCATGCTCCTTTATATCTCATACAAATTAACAATGTACCCCTTTTGAAAAAAAAATGTTTTTATCTTTGAACAACTACCGATTACCTGTAAGAAACGTCTAAGAGGTCTTGGTGGGCCACGAGAAGCATGAGAATGGTGCCAAGGGGTTTGCCTCCATGCCACTTTACCATCACTCCCTGCACTGATCTTGTAACCAGAAACCACAAGCTCTAAGCACCATAACTCTGGCCTCTTCTGCCAAACCACGAATCCCCCCATCTCTCCCTTCATCTGCAAATTCTTCACTTTCATCACTTTCTTACTGTTCACACTACCTTCTCCAGCAGAAAACTCTGTTGTTGCCATCTTCACCTGCCCCATCGCATACATGCTGTCCACACAATTCAAAGCACGTTCTCCTCCCACCGCCGCCACATACTGCTTCACTATGTATTTAGCCATCGAAACCTCCTGCACAGCACATAAAGCCATTAGTAAACATTATAAATTTAAATGTAAACTTTTATTCTGATTGAAGGAAAATAACAGTGTAAATACTTGATTAACTGTGTATATGTTTCGTGTTGAATTGTTATCTACTGAAAAAAAAGTGAAGGAAAAGTTACTGACAATGTGTTGGTCTTTAATGCTGCGAGTGATGGGTTGGTTGTCAGAGGCGATGGGTGAAGGGATTAATGGCGCTCCAACAACACCCAACAAAAGCTGAATCTCTGTGTTTTTCCCTCCAAAAACTGCCGCCATGGACGTGGAGTTTGATCTGGACTCAGCGTGGGGCTTCATCCAGTTCTTCATGTTGTGCCAAGCTTTGGTGGTTCCACTCTTGTGGGTGAGAATCTCCTCCGGGATAGGGACCTCAAGAACGGTTTCGAGCCCATCCTCGCGATCAAGATTGGGACAAAGCTTCTTCATATCAGAGAACTAATTGAAGGTGTTTGTTTGTGTCTGTACTTGTGATTCCGGAAGCAAAAGCGAGTGAGGTAGATTATAGATAGTTTGGAGATAAAAACATAGATAATGAGAAGTCAGGTAGCGAAGGTTAACGAGAGAGGGAACTTGAATAGAAAGATAGGAAGTTGTAGTATGAGAAGTATTGAGTATGAGACTCAGGAAAAGATTGCCAACCAAACCATGTAGGGTCCCCCTAGTTTGTAACGTGGTCCGCTGTGTCTGTGTCGTGTCTGCACGCCTCTATAATTCACACTTTCATACAAACTTAAATAGGAGACTCATTAATTAAGCTTATTATTAACTTCTAATATAAAATTATTTCTGATGCTGACATGTATATATGGTTTCATTAATTTCACGTTAGTCTTTTTTTTTTTTCAGGTTAAGGCTGTTACGTTTTAGATGTACTGTCACTGTCTTTGTTTTCATTTTTCTTTCACATGGTAGAAAGGTGGAGAAGTGAAACTCCAAAGATCCATAGTTTGGTACGTTGGTAGAGTTTCACATCAATGTTTTAATTTACCGTTCAACTCAATTTGTGTCTCCAGCTAGGAAGAGTCAAATTCGTTATCAATTTATTGAGTAACGAAATAGATCAAAATTATCTAATGAGTTAGTAGAATATGATACATTGTAACTTGAGAGTAACGGGGACTTTGTAAAGTTTGAGTGATTGTTGCGACTCTTCTTAATCACTCAATCTTTCAATTTTCAACCTCTCATTCCTAATAATTTATAGGAGAATTTGAGCCATATATAAAAATAAATTCTATTTTTCTTTTCCTAATTATTGCAGTTATATATGATTCAAAGCTTAATAGTATGAGGTCTTCTTCAGAAAACTATTTAGTATAAGTAGATAATAGGAAGAAATATGAATGTGAGGATTATTGGAGAGTGGAGTGAAATGGGTAGGGAGCAGAAGCATGTGAGGTGTAGCTTGTTGATATTTGAGATGATTGATCCTGAAAATGAATAAAGTGGTCCATTGTAGAAGCAACACATCGGGTTTAGCCGACGAGGATGTATTAACCGACAAAAGAAGTTGTTGTCGTTTCCAATCATGCCATGCACGTTCTCTTCATAATCTTTATTGTCTGTTGGAGCTGGCGACGACGTAACAATCTTCCCCTCACAACAACTCCTATTATTTATTTTTTTATTTTTTTACTTCTTAAACCAAATTACATTCTTTTCTCCCCCTCTCAAATCTCCCTAGATTGCACAACACACGAACCAAATATTATATATCTGTATATTCTATTCTTATCGATCATAGCTATTTTTTTCAGTGCCAATTCATTTTAAGTTCCCCAATATAGTGTAAAGGGAAGTTGCATTTTAGAATTATTAATTAACCAACTTGTGAATTTTATGAAAGTTAAATTTAGCTTCAATTGCAAATACGAATATCGAACTTAATTAGTTTAATTAATTTAATCCTTGACAATACCTTTGTACTACACTAGAGAAAACAAAAATAGAGTTACAAAAGTTGTAAGACTGATAAACAATAATAAAATCCAATCGAATAATACAATAGAAAAAAATATATCATATAATCTATGTGATATCTAGAAATATGCATCACCACATATTTATTTATTATTTTTAAATATGCTATATGGGGAATTATTTATCAATTTTATTAATGATGTGTTAGATTTAAATATTTATGTGTATTTTATATTATTGAGTACTCTTCACTCTTATCAACATTAATATCTTCTTATGACAACTTAGTGTAGAGTACATTATGAGTGTCACTTGTTGAGGATCAAGTGTTACTTGTCAAAAATTAGATACTACTTGTTGAGGTTCATGTGTTGTATGTCAAGGATTTAGTATTAGGTTAGGTGATGCATATTGAGCCATGTGCCGCATGTTGAGGGCCTAAAGTTACCTGTCGAAAGTTAAGTACTATTTCTCTAGTGTCATGTGTCGCTTACTTAGAGTCAAATGTCGATTACCAGAACCAAGTGTCGCCTACTAGGACTACACAATTACCGAGAGCTATATGTTGCCTACCAGGACTACATGCCACCTACCTGCCCACAAACTGACATGTCTGACTGTTTTTATCTGACCATAAGGCAGTCTGTGTGATCACCACCACCTGGCCACAAGTCTACCTCTCCAACTATCTTTTAGACTATAATAAAGTTGATGGTGTATTACTTTGGAACTTAATAGAATTTGGATTAAACAACTAATTCGTGAGGTAAATGGGTCACTGGATTCATCAACACAATCCTCTTAGTCTTGAAGAGACGTGAATCTAGAAAATATCAATTTGAAGAATAATATATCGTTGTTATAACATGATATGTCTGACCTTATAAAAACAATAAGTAATTTTGTAATTTATCAACATATTTTATAATTTTTCACCACTCCTTTTAATAATAACAAAAAATGTAAATAAATGAAGGATTGAATAGTGTCTATCAAAAATAAAACTATTAAGAAATTCAGATAGATGTCATAATCTTTGATAATATGTAAGCGAAATAAATTTTTGAGAAAGTTAACTCTATCATTTCAAATGATTTTCCAAGATACCCTAAATTAATGTTATGAAAACATAATTCATGTTCTCCTCATTGGGTCTTTATAACCACATTGTTACTTGACTAGACAATAAATTACTGAATATGGTACTCGAAGGCAACAAAGCTGCTGAGGACGTCCATTACAGCCATCGCAACACGTTCAGAGATGCTTGAGAGAAAACATGATTAGTAAGAGAAGATAAAAAGCGTTCTGATTGATTATTTGAAACTTTGTTACAAAGCAAAGGAACTCCCTATCTTAAATAGGGTTTCCGAAAACCTAGCAAAATGGGGAAAGTGGAAAAACAGATTACATAAATAAAGTAATTTTCCAACTAATCTAACTACTCATCCTAAAAAAACTAAACAAAAATCATAAATATAATTATTTTACATTGTATATAACCGCTTAAAAATGACCAAAATTAGAAATATGGTTAGACCATTGTAGATAATTTCAAATATATTACAGTTTTTTCCTTCATTAAATTGATAGTTTTATTAAAAGAATAAGGATTGTGCATGATAATACCATCAATTAATAAAAATGGTCTGATTTACTTTCTCTATTTTCATGCAATCAAACATAAAAGATGTCGACACATAGATCATGATTACTCCTTATATTATACTTGATCCTAGAAGGAAAGAAAACGCTAAGGTATAAATTATGATTGGAAGAAAGCATTATTATCCATATGCATCAAACATTGCACTCAAAGTAATTTAGAATATCTTAATTAAGACAGCCTCAACAGGAAGAAAAAAAATATGCATTTCATAATGTTAAGCAACCGACCATACATAATTAAAAAATTATATTTACTTAGTTTAATATAGATATAAGTTTATATATAATAACAAAACAGACAGAGAAGGCGCCTACAATCTCGGTGTACGCAAGAATAAAATGAATTGAATCTCACTTTCTTATGAACAAATCAACAAAATGCTTCGTACAAATCTCTTATAATCTCGTTGTCTTATATTTAGTATGATGACAAAAATCAGATTCCAAAAGTGCAAACCATGAAGGTGTATGTGTGTGTCTATATATATATATATATATATATATATATATATATATATATATATATATATATATATATATATATATATATATTAAAGCATTGTATAAATATTTTAAGAGTATTATCAAAATTAGTTTTTTATGTAAACATTTAATGCTGCAATTGTAACACAATCATACCAGTAAGAAAATTGATGAAGAGATAAACAGCATAAATTTGGGAATCTTAGTTAATAAAAACTTAATGAATTTGGCGAGTTGAGATTCAAACTAATTCCCGCTGATAACGCGAGCAACCGTGTACTATCTAATTTAAATTCATGCAATTAATAATTAATCATATGATTCTTTTTCGGTGGCATTAATTATAAGATTCTAATTGTTCACTTAAGACATATACCATTTTGTCGTATTATAAACTCTTTAGTATTTAAATTAATTTTACTGATTACATTGCCCTTGGACGCATATAATAAAATTAGTTTGGGGTGGAAAAATGTTAGAATGCAATGTTCATACTTAAAGCTTATCCAACCTTAAGTTAATTAAAGTTTAGGTTTATCTGTTGACGTACGCAGCATGGTGACCGACCAATCACATGGGAATCGTCCACATGATGTCTTTTCTTCTTTGTTTGTTCCTTTGCTTTGAAATGAGGCTTATTTGTTTTAGTGTTCTCTATTTTCTGGTACACAACTTCCACAAATGCACACCATTCCCATTCCAATCAACTTTCAACCCATCACGTCTGTCTGGATGAGAATGAATAACAGCACAAAAATTGGGCAAAATTTATGAAAAAATATCAACACTTTTTTAAATGCGACAACTATATATGTTTGTCATTACTAATGAGGATTAAGAAGAGATAATATACAAAAAAAACATGGTTATCAGACATAAGCAAGAAGACAAAACCCTTCAACTTTCAACTTTCAATCCAAGAAAAGTTTGGTTTAATTATAAACACTTGATCTTTCAGTTTATCACCCAATTAATATTTCATATTTCGTGAAAGCTTTCTTATAAATAATATTTCGTAAAATTTTAAAATCTTTATAAAAAATGTATTTCTTATATGAATCTTTGTGATAAATGCCGAAACATACTTGTATCAAGTTTCCACAAGAAATATTTTTTAACATTTCTCTTTTCTTTCTCAATTTGAGATTTAACTTCTTACTTTACTGGAATGTATTTTCTTTTAACTATCCAACATCGAAATGGTTAAATATTTGCAAAGGCATTCTCACTTTCAAGTTAGATATATACGTATAATAGAAATACATAAGAATTATATCGTGATTATTAGTGTTATTTATAGTCATTTTGTGTACTTTTATCCGGATGAGTCTAAATTACATAAGTTGGAACTTCTTCTTTAGGTGATTTAGGATTTTGTTAATATGTACCGTTTCTAAATTTATTTTTAGTCACTAACTTTTTTGGGAAACCAATATGATCTAGGTGTGCATTTTTGCTGATATGTTCATGCCAAGATGATGTCTTTTTGAACTGACTACACCGATTCGGTCTCATACAACACATAATATATTGCAAAAGTTCTCACAAAGTTTTAAAAAATTCCCTCAATGTAAATACCCTTAATTAATGCAATAAAAAAACTTAATCAATTAAATTATTTAAATTATTTTTTATTTTATTCTTTAAAAAATAACATCGTATGTTGTACCTGGCATCCTTTCTTTCCAATTTTCCTTTGGATCGCAGTTTTATCTTCTTTATTCAAAATTGGGTTTTGGGCCTCCTCTGGGCCACATATCATGTTTTTGGCTTTACTTCCTGCACTGCAAACATATCTTCACGCACCACTCAACTTTTAAAATGACCATTTTTTCCTCTGTAAAAATGATTTCCAAAACAATATTTCTAAAACTTTCCTGAATATGTTTTCCAGAATTTCTGGAATAAGATTTCCGGAATAAAATTTACGGAACAAAATTTCCGAAACAAAATTTTTAGAGCACATCAAATGTATTTGGAATTGATTTTTCAGAATGAATTTCTGGAATAGATTTTACGAAACACATATAAGGCCTTCTGAAATAATTTTGTAAAATATTCCTACATAAAATATGATCCGGAAGTTTTGCCTTCAGAATGTGTTTCCTTTTTGCATTTTTTTTTTCTTTTGGAGCGTTTTTTTTTCTCCCTTTGTCCTCAGCAACTGTGATGAAGATGGAAGTAGTAGTAGTGGCGGTGGCGGCAGTTATGGTGAGAGGTGTTTAGTCTTTTTCTCTTATTTTGCGGGTGCAGAAAGCAAAAGTCCATTTTTTGTTATTGATATGGATTTTGTATGTGAACTCCAACCCAGTGTTTAACAGTTGAGCATGAGAACAACAAAAAGAAATGGAATGCAATGTTGGTGCCAAAATCTCCCATGACTTGCACCTTGTACATGTAGGGATCGGACGACTTGTGTATCCGTAGGGTCCGAACGGTCAGTGAAGCCGATTAACATATTCAACATAGGAACGATGTCGCACGACGCCTTTTTGTCGGTGACATATTAGTCCAGTTGTACCAATTTGATTTTATCCGTCCAGCATGTTCGAAAGGCCAACTTTATCTGTATCGTTCCAATTCCAACTCAGTGACAATTACGAGTTCAACCCCTTAATTATCAACCATCTGGTCAAATCTGCAGATCAAAGCAAAATTAAGGTAAAATATGATTAAGGTTATTAGGCCAGTGTTGGACTGTTATTAAGATTCTGCTAATCACAAGCCCATGACGAAAAACTATAAATAAAGGTCAAAGGTACGAGGTAGTTGGTTTCGCGCATTTATTTCTGCTCTTTCTTTCTCTCTCTATCTCTAGATTGACCTGCATATTGACTTGAATGTCGGAGGACCATTAACAAGTACCAGACTAGAGCATATTGTAAAGGAGAAACTAAGGATCGAACAAGCAAAAGATGTAACCGGACGTCCAAAAGACAAATTGTGTAGATACTAATAGAATCCGATCTCACGACCAAAACACATCTAGTTCCAGAATGTTGGTTGAATGGTCATACATCATATCTCTTTATCTTCTCGTAGTGTCAATAGTTTTTAAAACAATGATGAGTTATAATTGTATGTTTTTTGTTTATATATTTTTAAAATAGCATAGTTAACTTATTCTAACGTGATGACATGATAATTCCATACAATTAATCATTTTCGTGACGTTAACTATTTATTTTTTACAAATTCAACCATTTAATGTAAAAAATTAAATAGTTCATCATTAAATCAACTATAAAATATTTTAAAATAACGAAAAAAATGACTTTTAAAATTGAAATAAATAAATAAACTATGTCATTATTATCAAAATTGTCAGAAACACAATTAACTTAGGTTTTTCATTAACAATTATCGAGTGAGTTGGGAAATTATGTGTTTGTTTCAAATAGAGATTTCACACACAGAATATGAATAATAAAGTATCATTGATGATTCAAATGACAATGTCTATTTTTTAGAAATTAATTTAGAAATTAATTATAAAAAAAAATCAACAGGTTGTGGTACCTCAGCAGGAAGTGATAGGTACGTAGCATAAAAGTTTTTCATACCCCAATCCTGGTTGAACCCTGAAAGTGGAACATATAGAAGAAAAGATAGAAATGTGAGGAAAAATTGTATGTTAGTGGGAAATGTAGAAAAGGAGAAGGGCATGAAATATGGGTGCAGTGCGTGTTTGAAAGCAATGACATTGTGTCCTTCAAATAACAGACACATAACCATAATGTATTCTCCCTCAGAGGTCACAGAGCTGAACTAAAAATCTTCCACTTTTCGAATCATCGTCCTGAATTTGTGTGTATATATACTGAGATCGCATATATAAAGCATTATAAAATGTTCACTCAGTGGTGAGCTCATAATTTGTTTTTGACCCAATTCAATGCGTAGTGATGTTTTTCACATTAGTGTGGACAAGATCTAGCACCATCTATCATAATTTGGAGCCATCAACTGATTAATAGAAACGTAAGATCATCACTATGTCAACTCTTCCTCATCCAACAACTTTTGCATACTCCTATATGCTTATCACCTACTTTCACATTCTTTTCTTATAAAACTAAATTTATAACAAAATTTAGTTTTTATTAGTTGTATACATATTTATTTTCTCTATTTGAACCAATTATAAAATTTAAAACTACATTACAAAATCAAAGAAATATCACAATTATTTTCGTGTTAAAACATTTAATAATACTACAAGATGGAATGGTTTTTCATAGAGTGAGATGTTGAACTGGTGAGAATATAATTAAGATATATATGGCAAATATAATATTTAAAATGGGAAGCGAAGTAATTGGGAATTTCCAATAATGGATAGGTGGCCCACTAGGGGGTGAAATTAATTTGATAGATTATAAAAAATATCTTAATTTTCTGAATATCGTCTTCCATCATTCCCCAAATCTACGTTGAGAAGAATAATAAAAATGAAAAGAGAAAAAGTCCTCTCACCAAAAAGTCTCTTCATCAAACTCAAACCTACCCACTTTCTCTCACACAAGAAACGAAAGAGAGAGTACTATATAGTGTTAAACCCTCAACTCCCAACAATTCAGAAGAAGGGTTTGGTTATTCCACTGCAACTGGAGGAGGCATCCAAAGGGATCGCATTGATCCAAAATCCAACCTTTCATATTCTCTCTTTCGGATCATGCTATCCCTTTGGATTTCTCCTTCACTCGCTTCTATAACGACACCTCAACACACAATCGCACAATTCATTTATGTAAAAACAGGTCTTTCATTGCCTTAATTCTTTCACGTTTCTTCAATCTCTATTCCTTTTCTCAGAGGAGCCACCGGATCCGACCCTTGAGGTAATTACTTTTCCAAGTTTTTTCTCCTTATCGCTTCCTTTCTGTCATCTTCGTTTTTTTTGCTTTATATTTTAGCGATGTATTGTTTTACATGAATGTTAGTAATATGTCAGTTTATGTGTGAAAGTGTCATATACACATACTCAGTACATGAATATATTTCAGAGTGAAGTTAGCTTTTATAGATCATGAAGTACACACGGAGAGACCCTTTTGCTGTTTTTGCGTTAAGATTAACAACCAATGGATGTTTCTGTCATGCACCTTTGAGTGTGGAATTGAGAAAAATATTCTGGATATGATATCTTTATGTAAGAACTCTTCATAGTTATTACTTGCCTGATATTAATCAATCGGCGTCCTTTAAGGGCTTATATTATTAGTGTTAGAATAAGAGAAAGAAAATTGTAATTTATGCACATGCGCATATTCTGGCTTTAAGAATTAGAGGGTGCCACTGTTAGAAAAATAGAAATCATGATTAAGTACAATAACAAAGTGGGAGCAAGCTATTTAGCAATCAGTACTAGGAATAAAACAGTACCATATGATTGATGGGAAGGAAATGATTCTATGTATTTTGGCTTGGTAAAAATCATATCTACCCCATTTTGGAAGCTTTTGATGATTACATGTATCCAACAAATTGATTTCACCTTTTGATAAAGTGACTTTTTTTTTTTTGGTTTTCAACGAAATCAAATCTTTTCTGTATATATTACACCTAACTTGAGGTTTTCTGGTCACAGTTAGTTGTGTTTGTGTTGAGATGAAAATGTTAGAATTAATAGTGGCACAGCGTAGTGGTGGCCCTGACCTGCGTCAATTATACTCCAAAAACTCTTGCTTTTATGGACTTTAAATTAGAATCCAAGGCATTAGAAGTCAATTACACTTGTAACTTTGGGCCTCACATCTCGTGTTCAAAGTTCAAACCGTCACTGATACATGTGCTGAGACAAGTTAAGAATTATTTTTTTATTTCTTTGCCTTTTTCCTATTCTTGGCACATGTACCCAACATTCTACCATAAACCCACCTATTCTTCATTATCCCTTTAATCACATGCCTCCATCCTTCTCTCCTCTCTTTCTATCTTTTTTCTATACTTTTTTCCATTTCTGTCAACAAAATTAGTCCTTGAATCTCTATCAGTTTCCCTCAAATGGCAAAAGCTTTTCAGAATAATAATATAGTAATGTAGGTAAAGGCTACAATGCCACTTGTTTCATCAACCATTATCCCATATACTTTATTTTAATATTCAATCCTATTTACTCAATTTGCGTATCACCTTAAATGTACTCATTTGCTAATTTTAACTATTTGAAAGACTAAAAAGAGCCTCAAGTGGGGCCTCCTTCAACTTGGATCTATGCACCTTTATGTGGTTTAATTCTTAGCTAAAATGTAATAAATATATATAATATTCTTGGTTGAGCATAATGATAAAGGGATCATTATCATTATGTTTTAAAATGCAATAATTATAATTATTTATTCAATATAAACCAAAGTTGAATAGAGCCTCTAATGTGGTACCACTTCATATCTCTTTCTTAATAAATCGTGGCATGTGGCTGTTTATGGCCTTCAACCAATTGGTATAAGGTCAAAAAATGGAACTGTTCAAGGAAGCATATTATTCAGTATTTGTCTTTTACAATTATTCTGTAAAATATTAATGTAGTTTCTACAAAGTTTGTAAGCAAGTAAAGCATATGGACAACAGTGAATTTCTATAAGTATGTTATAAAATAAATTGACAACGGGATAATGTATTGATGCCTTTTTTTTTTTTTTGTTTTTCAAATGGAACTTATTTTAAAAATTTGTATTTTACAGACTATAAGCTATTTCACCTAATTTGTTGTTGATGATTCTGTTGGGAATTGAACTTTAAGCTTAATTCAACATTATAAAATTAGTTTTATTTTTAATCAATGTGAGATTTCAAACAAATTTATTTATTTATATTTTCTCATTATTATCTCTTATGTTTTAATACATTTATGGAGTCAGTTAATTATTTCACTATTTTTAGTATTTATTGACTTTTAATTTTTTTTTTTGAAATTCAAGTTAAAAAAAATAAACTTTATTAATTGAAATAACAAAATTTCATTACATGTTGATATGTAAAATTATACAAATAAAAAATGTAAAAAAAATGTAATAATAATTTAAATTGAGAAGTAAATAATTTTAAAAATTAAATAAAAAATAAAGTTGATTAATACTCATCATATAAACTCGTCTAAATGAAATAACTTTTTCAAATAAAAAAATGTACACAAATGTTAAAAAAAAAAAAAAAAAGTACTAAAAAAAATCTAAAATTGTAACTATGTAATAATATATTTTTGCTTAAAAATACAATTTTTTTTATATGATGAAACCTTTGTAGATATATCTGTGTATCTCATTTTACATTTATCAACTAGTTTATCAAACACCTCTATAATAAAATAGCGTATTAGCTTAGAATTTATATTGTAAAAGTTGGTGTGTAAACTACCAACTAACTTATCAATTGCTTTTACCAAATAGACTCGTAATCAATTAGATGTTTAATACATCGATATTCAAATAAGGCATCCTTATGAAATAACAGCAAACCATCTGATAGAGGGAAACCTTAATTAGAATAACACGCTTGTCACACTTAACTTTAATAAGTTAGAAGTTAGATATTAAATAATATATATAAACAAAGATCAAACCACTTAATACCTTAGTTATTTCATCTTTAGTTATTTGATCTTGGACTTCAATGTGATGTACATATTAAGAACCACTTATTAACTTGACGTTGGATTACACTATATAATGTAAAAATCAAGATCGCACCACATATTATCTTAGTTAAATTTGATGTTAGACTTCGATGTGATACACAAATCAAAGATCAAGTCATTTATAAGCTAAATAAATTTGATTTTAAATTTTAGTATGATGTACAAATGTACCCTATAAAAGCATAAATTTTAAAACATTAGTACAAAGAGAAAATTGAAATTTATAATACATACACATGCATATATAACACAATATATATATAATATTAAAAATCATACCCTATTAAAATACTAAAAAACAAGCAAAAGATATATTAACAAATTAATATTGTTTTGAATTACTAAAATATTTACTTTATTAATCATTATTATTTATGAATGCTAGTTAATTATGGACGTTGGGATTCTGAGAATGAGTATTCAGATGCTATAATTCTCAACATTAATTCATAAACAAAGTCTAAAACACGGTTACATAAAATAAAAGCAACTCATTTCTTCTATAAATAAAAAATTAACTAAACTTAAACAATAATGTTAAAAATACTAATATAGTAAGAAGACTTAATCGTGAATTATTTCTCATACTTTAATATATGCATATACATACATATATATATCAAAATCAAAATAAATTTTATAAGATTTATCATATTAAGTAAATAGAAATTTTACTTTTATCAAGACAACAAATAATTTTTTTTAATGAAACTACAAGTATAATTTCATATACAATATATGTTATGGCTTTTAATCTTTCTACAAAAGAAGGATGTTAATGCATCTCACCTTCTTGAACGTGAACGACCTTGGAAGGTGATTGTAAACTAATTTCAAATGTTGCAGCTCCCAACGATGATCAAATTTGAAATCATGGTCACTCAAAAAACGTGTCTCCAAAGTGTGGCAGTTTCACGAAGATCGTGGGAGAGGCTTACGGAAGATTTTGAAACTTTTCCATCATTAAAGCACGTTGAATTGTTGAGTGTCGACAGTTTCGCGTTCCACATCAGATGCAAAGGATCCGTTGCCATTTCCAAACGTTGTCTTCAATGCAAGAGCTTCTACTAGTCCGAGTTGTTCCAGAATCCGACAAAGATGTCTGAATGATCAAGGAGGAATATACGGAGTTTATTCGACAATCGAGCTAGAAGATTAGGCGCAGTTTGACCTATGAAGAGTTGCACTGTGTCAACGGACAATCTGACGCGTTGAGAGTTCATTGGACAAGGCTTTCTCGATTAGACATTGGGGTGAATGTTGAGCGTCACAAAGAGCCATTTTTTTACGACAGACGGAGTCCCGGTGACGGTGACGGTGATGGAGATTGGAGTTTCATTAAGGACAACTTTGAAGATGAAGGTGCGAATTGAGTTCAGAGTTGCTGATGAAACTCTGAAAATGCTAATCTTTTTGTTGTATTTTATTATTGTATTTAAAATACAGTGTAATTTATTTTGGATGGTAGGATTTCTTGCAATTTGTAGATTTCATTGTTTGATAGTTGAAAAAAAAACACTAAAATAGTACAAAAATTTAAACACATGCTCTTTTTATATACTTGAAATTAAAGTTTAGAGGAGAAATTTTGTCACCCTAATGTGGCTACCTAACTTCAGCTGAATTAATCGAGCTTCAATTAACATGAGTAGTGTTGGACAGAAGCAATTAAAACTGAAAGGTGGGAAGAAGAGCTGTTCTAGAAGGTAGAACAGATGTGTGTGGTCTTTCCTTAAATTATAGAGGTGTAGATATGTAGTTCAAAGTTGTAATGAAATGACATTGAATTGAAATTGTACGCAAGGATGGGTCCAGGTTGAGGTGAAGTAGATTTTTGGGCATAAAGAGTGTAAAGATTGTCTTCAAATATGAAATGTGTAGTTCAAATGTCTCCCTCTTGGACTACACAAACTTTATATAGAAGACATATGGTGCCAAAAGAAAAAAAGACCATGTTTCTTTCATGAAATCAGGGGGGGAAATAATAGAGTATGTTTAAGAAACTATTTCCTAGAAATTTTTTGCTGTAGAATAATTGTGGGTTGAAGTTGTATGTGCAAAAATTAGAGTAATCTAAAAACTCTTTGCTTTGCTCCTCTGGAGGAAGGTTTGAGTATGTGTAGGACACACATTTGGGCCCCAAAAGCCCTTGACCTGTCTCCTAATTCAAACTCCTTTCCTCAATTTCTTCTCATTCATTAGTATTATTGCTCTTGGTGCCACAAATTGAGGATCTAAGGCTTTGATTTCTTGATTTCTTGATTTCTTTTCCTTGTGGGTGGGATCAGTTGATTGAGAGGTGTGAATTCATATGTATTACTTAACTATAATTCTTCATCTCCTTTAACTTTCACCCTTATGGGTAAATTTTAAAAGTAAATGTAAGTCTAGGTAGCAAGACAGCAGCAGCACTGTTGCTTTTGTTTTGTTGACAAGAAATAACATTCACCCGGTCGACCATAATAATTGCATGTTGTTTTTGCCATTATCGCACAGTAACAACATATATGAAGCTCACATAGACGAAGGAAATATTATTTCAAACCCTTCTGCATATCCACGTCTGTTTAGAATATTATTGTATTTGACAATTACTGGGCTTGATATCATCTTTGCTGTCCAACAGCTTAACGAAATTCAAGCTTATTCTGATTCTGATCGGACAACATGTTCCTACGCTCAGATACCATGTAAGTGTTTGATTAAATGTCCGAAAGAAAATTTCTCATTATGCTTAAAGAGAGAATTAATACGTTACAAGATTATGAAAGCTTGAATACAAAGGAATTCAAGTAAGGACCAAAACACTTTTACACATATTAACAAAATGTCCAACAGATTGACTGATTAAAAATTAAACAGAAAATGGAAGAAGACATCTAGGATGATATATATCTGTATATATAGACATGTCTTTCAGGGAAAAAAAAGAACTAATAATTTATATTATAACTAACGGCCAAAAGTATAATACACGAGTAAGAAAATAAAATAAGATTATATGTGTTTCAGTTATGAGTCCCGAGTATGAAGACTTTTCCCATCTGTTCTCCCTACAGCACGTTCTACGCCCTTCTGTACTTCCTGACCTTGGTACCTAAGGGTGTGATATGCAAGTTAGCATTAGTAAGGTTTCAATACAAATCAATTTAAGTGTGATTAATCAAAGTAAATACTTGGTTTAACATATCTATATTTATAGGCATACTAGCTCAATAATGGATATTAACTTCCTGTAATCGTTACACCATGTTTCATAACATTCGCGCATTATTCGTAACCGCTGTATCATGTCAGTTTTGTCCTCCATAATACTCGCTTATTAAAATCATTAATCATCTTTTAGTGATACTGTTCATACACTTCCTATGACTGATCGACCAAGCGCCGCTCCCAAACCTCTAAGCACACTCTATCATTACAATCATCACCATGGTCTCGACCATCGATCTACTGCCTCTCCCGAACACATACACAATATGTTAAGGCTAAAGAAAAAAGAGTCGTAGATATGATTAATTGACATTAACTTGATAAGGTTATGTTAAATTTGGATATGAAAAACAATTACACAGAAAAAAAATTAGTTCCGCCTTATGACGTGTTGAGAAAACATTATTTCCTGTTCATTTGACAAATTATTATAATTTGTAAGAAAATCATCTCACTCAAATATTTAAAACGTGATTTCAAATAAACTAATTTGAGGATTTTATTTTATTTTCGGTAACGATGAACTTATAATCCAATAAAGAAATAAGAAAAAGTATCTTTAAACTGGAAACGAATAATTTCATAATTTACTATAATGGACAATATGTCAGCCACATAATAGGAAAATATATTTTTTTAAACCAAAACAAACTCACCAATAAAAGTACAAATTTAAATAAAAACACATAAGAAATTTAAAAATTTAATGTAATTTGATACTTCAAGACCTACTTCTACTAGTCAACAAAAGTATTATTATGCAAACAAAAACTGCAAATATTCATACATTTTTTTTTTCTGAACAAAACTACAAAGTGCAATTTTTTGTGTATAAAACTACAAACACTCTAATGACATACAATTACTTAATCTTCTTATACACCCATACTTACCCAGTGTGGTAAAAATTACAATATTCTTTGCTTTTTCTTTTAACATTGCATAGTTCTTGCTAAATGTTGTGAATTGATTATTATTATTTTGTTAAATTTCATAAGTAGGTTGACTAATACCATTTATAATTTAAAATTTTAAAATAATCGATTTATAAGTTTTTATCTTTATATATATATATATATATATATAATTGATGTTTGCATCTTCCTCGTACAAGCTATAGTTATGAATTGAATAAGAAATTTTATTATTTTGAGTCCGTATAATTGTGAGTTGGAGATTTTGTAAACGAAAATCCCTGATTTTAGGGAGTTTGAAAAGGCGAGTTGCAGAAAGCTTTAGGCAATAAATAAGAATAATAATGGATGTATTAGTAGGTAAAGCAGAAATTTTTTAGATGGAATAGGTTGTAATGGAACAGTGAAAACAGTAGCTTCCGTATGCATAGAGGAATATGAAAGTAATGAAAGTCCATAGCTGCAGCAACTAATGCGTCCTAGTGTGGGGGCAGAACAAAACAATGAATGCCGCTACGGAATAAAAACACGTTAACATTGATTGCCTATATAAATGTAAAGATTTTTATTATATTTTTGAAGTAGGACTTTTACGGAGGTGCAGAAAGAAAAACAGGAAACTCAAGAGAGAAGCACCAAAAGCTTAGGCGTGACGCTTAAGCCGCGTTGCAATGGGCCCAACTCCAAATAAGGGCCTAACTCGTCTCACACCCTGGACCCAAACATAAAAAAATCCGGGAGTTACTCCCTGTACCTCCCCAATTCCAACCCCCACCCCCCAATTTTTTTGGATTTTTTTTTAAATACAAAATTAATCTTTATGTTTTTTTTATTTTTACCGTTTTACACCTATTTACTAAAGTTAACCTACTCTTTTACAGTTTGCCTCAGTCAAAACACACAGACTCAAATTTCTCTCCTTCGTATTCCCACCCCCACCCCCACCAAAGCTTTTGAAACGCTCCTCCTCCAAATACTCTCTGCAACTCTCACTCTCCCATTTATACGTTAAAAATATATTTAAAAATAATACATCAAAACATATAAATTCCATTATTAAAATATTTGAAAATTAATATAAAAAGTAAACTAATAAAACAAATCTTAAAAATGGAATGGGGGGTGGGGGTTAGAATTGGGGAGGTACTGGGAGTAACCCCAAAAAATCCGTATCAATAAAGAAGTATAATTGCAATTTTTGTAAACCTTGATCGTAAATTGAATTGAATAAAATCATTATTAGTTTAAAAGATGTGTGGTTTTTAATTTTTCTGAAATCAAAAAATGAAACTAAGAAAAGAAAGGGTGGAATGAGCGGTGGAGACGTTGGCAGCAAAGAAGCAGCAGTTTTGAGCTGTGGAAACCAAAAACAGAAACATGCGTTGAAGAATAAAGATTGAAGGGAGAGAAGGAAAACAGAGAGAGAATCATTGTCCCATCGAAAAAACGTAGCGGCATGGTTGCATTCTCCCTCTTCATCTTCTGTTCCTTAATTCTCCTCGTCGAGCCGTCTTTTTCCTCCACGCAGTCCCCCAATCTCGACCCTGACAGCATCGACCTCTTCGGCGACGCCCACGTTGTCACCAACAACGACGCCGCCCCCCACGTGCGCCTCACCAACCCCTCCCTTTCTTCCTCCGGTCTCCTCCGCGTCCCCGAGCCCCTCGTCTTCGTCGACGCTACTACCACCCTCTCCACCGAATTCTCCTTCTCCATCTCCGGCAATGGTGACGGCGTCCTGTTTGTCCTCACCGCCGCTTCCGCCAACGGTTCGGATACCGTCGCTGTTGAGTTCGTCACGTCCAAGGATGAAAATGTAGGAGACACCAACTCGAGCCACGTTGGCATAGATGTCGGAAGCCACCTGTCCCTGGCTGTTGCGAATGCTTCCGATGTGGATCTGGTTCTCAATAATGGGGAAAAGTTGAATGCTTGGGTTGATTACGAAGGTGGGCATAAGGTTATGGAAGTTAGGTTAAGCAAATGGGGTGAACAAAAGCCTTCTGATCCCATCGTTTCTCATAAGATTGACTTTCCTAAAATGTGGGGTGGGAATTCTGTGTTCGCGGGTATAACTTCTTCCAACGGTGGCCATTCGCTGCAGGTTGTGAGTATCTATTCGTGGAAACTTACATTGAAGAAAGTTTCAAATGGGTTGCATTCTCTTCCTGTGGATCCGCATGGTTTATCTGAGGATGAGCATAGGAGAGTTTGTCCTTTGACGATTCTTGCTGGGGTGATTTTTGGAACTGGGTGTCTTGCGTTGGTGACGTTTGTGGTGCTGTTTATGTGGGTGATTTTCTTCCAAAAGGGTGCGGAGGAGTCTCTTGCGAGAATCCCCGATCACCCTTCGGATATCAGGTATGAAAGAATTGATGTGGCTGTTGACAAGAATGAGCAGGACGATGAGAGTTAGAGAATAGGTGATGACGATCATGTTTGTAACTTTTGCCGTCATTTTGTTGTGTATTTATGTTACCTGAAGGATACTATTATAGGAGAGATTGTGATACTGTAAATTTGTTTGTAACAATATGTAAAGTATGTTGGCTCCCTGCTTTGGAACCACTTTGATTTTAACTTTGTAACATGATTGTTGGCAGCCTATTGCAGCTGCATCTTTGATATACCGTATATTGATTCTATATGTTTACTTCTTCATTGCGTGTTTGTTTTGAGCTAAATTTCATTGAGATTTAACAATTAGGTTTGAGATTTTATAGCAACAGAAACTGATAAATAATCTGTTTGTGATCCTTTTCCCTGTTATTGATATTTATGTATGTATGCGTGCGGTGGAGAGGATGTAGTGTTTCCTAATTAAATTCTTCCAAAAAGATTGAAAAAAGGGATGCAGACTCAGAATAACTAGAAAACTGAAAATGATTGAAGCGCCAGCGCCCTTGTTTAACGCCTGAACGTGATTTTCAGTGCTTATTCTGAGATGCAGTATTCCCCCCATAGATAGCCGATAGAACAGGATTGCACTAGCCTTGTATTCCCTGGTCAGACGAGGAAAGAAAGGAATTAACTTAATGCCTACAGATGAAAAATTCACCATCTGTTTTCAGAATCTGATGCAGTCATGTGGTGACATAATGATTAAAACAAATTTGCGTTGGAATTATTCATATTTATCTATGTTCTCTTCTTTCCTTCAAGCTTTGTCATTATCGAACAATCTTCTGTCGTTTTCACAGCAATTAGAATCATAGACTTTGAGGGTAAACCAATGATTCTCTCATGCTCTATACACACTATAATTATGATTTGATATTATTTTTTTGTTTTCTCTTTTTTTTCTATAAATATAAAAATTAACTTTCATTAATATCGTTTTATCTTTATAAAGATGGTGAAGTGATGAGTAAATAGTGTTAAAAGTATTTTTCCACAAAGTAGATCACGTTATATATATGGTCGGAGCAATTGGGTGGCATGGTCACCTTCAAAGTTTCAACCTTCTTTTTAAATTTTGCACGTGATAGGAAGGATATTTATATTTTGACAATTTTTTTTAACAATTTTTTGATAACAAAATACGTGTTAATTATATTTAAAAAATATTTAAAATAGACCAATAACAATAAATTGTTAAAAAAAAGTTGGTAAAAGAACTTTTTCTGAATAGTATTTTATGGCTCACTCTTTTGTGATTGCAGGTTGTAACTTCTTTCTAAGAAATAAGAAATGAACAATGTTTATAAACATTCTCTTTTAAACTCTAAACAAATATTAAATATTACATTGTCAACTTTATATTCATCTGTAAAACAAACTCACCTTAATAAAGATTATCTTTTAGCTAGGCTTTTCATAAATAATTTTTTCAGTACATAAAATCATACAACAAGAAAATTAATTCTTAAATAATGAATACTAATAATAAAAAATAATTAAATATTATAGTGATCAATTTAGATACTTATTTATAAATTAAAAATTATAAGGAAAAAGTAGTTTAAGTTATATTTAACTTGTGATTGTTTTTTAATTGGTTAACAATATTTTGGTTACTTAAGAATCAGTCTTTAAATTGATTTTTAACTAACTAATTAAACATTTATTTAAAAATCAATTTTATTAGTAAATAAAAGCTTAGTAATCATAGTGATCAATATAGAAAATAATCATAATTTTTTATTTACAATAAAAATTATTTTAGTTACAAATAATTTTTAATTATAAATTAGTATCTAAATTAATCACTATAATAATTAATTTTTTTTGTCATTAAAAATGATCGTTATTTTATAATTTAATTATAGTGTCAGTTTATAACTTATACACTCTTCTATATTATTCTCAAAAAAAAACTTTATTTTTTCAAAAATAATTGTTATAATTAAAACCTACGTCTAAATAGGTACTAAGAGCTTTACTTTTGTGTGTCATATATGAGATTAAGATTTTGAAGCATCAACAACTTCTAACCCATGCAAAGTAGCAGGGCGTGAAGATATGGATTTGATGATATGAGATGTATAACGTTAGTGGTTGAAACCATAAATAGAAGACACTTAGGTCATTATACTTCTTTACTATGTATACACCTTAAACGCATGACTTGTTTATCAAAACAATACACTCTTTCACACCAAACTTCTTAGATATTTTACAATTTAACTATAAAAATTTATATTAATTTAATTAGAA
Source organism: Vigna radiata var. radiata (assembly GCF_000741045.1). NCBI lineage: Eukaryota > Viridiplantae > Streptophyta > Magnoliopsida > Fabales > Fabaceae > Vigna > Vigna radiata. Next base: position 10,172,825 of record NC_028353.1, read on the forward strand.
ATGATAATGTTAGATGGGTCATGTAAGTTAGTACGAATATTTGCAATAAAAAATACGAAATATTCAAACTATTTTAGTTCGTCGACTCACATAAACCTGTCTTGTATGATCCATAAAGCTAGGTTAATGGTGAAATGACTTACATATATATGTAAGGAAAAAGTTGAATCAAGCTAAGTATTTTGACCCATTAACCTATTTAACATGTAATTTGCATAGACTAACTGTGAAATGGGATGACTGGTCGACATTATGTATATTTCTTTTAAAATATGTCATATATGAATATTGGTATTTGTCATTAATTAAATTGCTTTGAGATTGTCTATAAAACATTTTCAATTCTATTTCACAACTTTAGTTACTTTAAATTAGTTTTTATAAGTGTTTTAATTATATACATCTACTATAATTATAATAAACTTGTATTTAAAAATTATAAATAATAAAAATAAAAATATTACTTATTTTAATAATTAAGCTTATAAAAATTATTTATTTTACTAATTTAATTAAATACAAATTAAGTTATTAAAATAATGATGGTATTTACATATTTTAATTAAGGGGAAAAATTATAAAAAAACTAATTTCTTATGTGAATAAGCAGGATTGCGAATCATGTATTATGTGGAACAAGTCAAAGGAATTAGTTCATATGGGACGTGTCACTCCATTCTAATATTTAGTAAATATGTGAAAATATAAAATAAGTATACTCCACTTAATAGTTTACGTTTATATTTTTTCAGCTATAACATTGAAAAGCATAAAAAAAAAAAAAGTGATTCAACTATAGAGAAAAAAGCAAAGATGCACCGTGAAGGAGACGTCAACGTAGATGTTTGATAGGAAAAGGTAACAGCACTGCTACAGTAACCTTTTTAATAATGTATTTGTTTCCAAATAAAATTATTAAGGGTTAAATAGGTTTTTGATTCATAATTTTTTAGTAAAAATTGGAATTAGTCCCTCTTCAAAACTTTGTTCTAATTTAGTTTGTCAACCTTAGAAATGTATGAATTTAACCCTTTTAACTAAATTTTGTTAGATTTATTTGATGTTTCAAGCACGTTTCATGATAGCATTTGGGTTATTTATACTGTTTGAGATATTTTTGTTTCAATATTAACTAAGAGATGCATTTAAAACCGTAAATAATGTTAACAAAATTTAATTAAAATAACTAAATTCATACATTTCTAAAATTGGGGAACTAAATTAGACCAAAATTTTGAAGATTGACTAATTTCAATTTTCACTAAAAGTTAAGAGACTAAAAACATATTTAATCCAATTACTAATTAGATTAACTTACTATCCTACAGATAGTTTTATTGGTCAGTCTCCTTTAATCCCTAAATTAACTGTGATAAGCATTCAAAATTAGCCACTTTAACTTATACTTTTGATAGAGGGAAAGAAAATAAAGAAATAATGCAGTGAAATTTTGAAAGAAATTTCTAACCTAGTTTAAATGGACTCGTTATTAAATAGTGGCAACATGCTAAAAGCTGAAGCATTATATAAATGATTATTGTGGTCAAAAGGGTGATGGAGCTTTTGAATGAATTCGAAATGATATCACTCTTGTTAGAATCTTTCCCACTTTAAATTTGGTCGGTAGTGAATAATGTGTCATTTTTTATATTAAGAAAAATCAAAAGAAAGAAAATTAAAGCAATTCAAATATATAGAGTTTGTCTTTGGATGATATCCAATAATAGGAAAGAAAGATGGGCAACCTTTGCTTTGGAATCATATGGGAGGCGATCCCACCATCAAACCAACTACATCATTCATAATACATCGATTAATACAAGTTTTTAATACAAACTAGCATTAATATTCAATATTTTTAGTACATTCTTTTTTTTCGTACATTTAAAGAGAAAGTTAAAAAAAAAAAAAACTATGTATATTTCCTTTGATAAATGTACTTTCCACACATTTCTTCTTTATTTATGTTTTCGTCATTGGAAAAGAATAGGTGCTTAATATAAATTCATTTCAAATATAAACAAAATTATAAGATATTTTATCTGATTGAAGTAAACTTATTTTTTATCAATATATTAATTAGTATACTGAAAATTGTATCCCAAAATAATAACAACAAACGATAGTGAATCAAAAAGTTAAAAAATAAACAAGAGAGAAACAATCAATGGGAGTGGTTAGGATCATTGCGTTCACAGTATATTTTGGCAAATTTTTTGGTTAAATTAAATCATTGCATTGATCTTCGGTGGTCAAATTGTGTGTCCGTATATCTTAATTTGATTTTTAATTTTAAAAAGATGAAACAATTAGATGTTTTTTTAGTAACACTGTATTAACAGTTAAATAGATAGAATATGAGTTCGTGATTTCTTTTTTAATTTTAAAAAATAAAATATCTGTGACGTGTTAAATTAATATTTTATTATGACTATCTTAATTTTAATTTAATTTTATTTTTTAATTTAATTCTATTTTCTTCGAAATAAAGTAATTTTTATCTTTTTATAAAATAAAAAAGTAGTTTTTATGTAAATACTTTTATTATATATTTTTAACCGTACTAGATTTATTTATATTTCTGTAGTACTAATAGTTTGTGTTCTAAAGATTCCTTAACTCTTTTGAGCCAAACCAACCAATAAAGTAAAATTTTTAGGTTTTTTTTATTTCTGAACCAACCGAATGCTTACCATCCAATCAATCAAGTGAAAATTATGGTCCTTGGAAAAAAATATATATATATATAAACATAGAACTTTGTTCTATAATAATAACATATATTCTTGTTGCTGAAGTGAGAAACAATGGTAACACCACGATTCTGTTCACTGTAGAGGAGGATAACCACAATGATTGTTATTTGTAAATGTTTTGACTGAGTAGGTTAATTCCAAAATAACATACTTGAAAAGTAATTCTATGATTTCTGATGTAAAACCACTAATTTTGAGAATCTGAGTTTTGAAGTTGACAAAATTCGACATGCGTATTCATTAATTTCGAGAATATGTATACCAACTTTATATGTCAAATTTGACAGTCACTAATCTTGGATTTAGGAAAAATGTTAATGTTGTAAAAAGTTAATGCAGTTTAGTTACTTTAGTTGTTATTTTCTAATATAAATTTGTAATTACAGTATTAGATTAATCAAGATTTATCCGTCCGTTTATATTTCAAATGTAATCAATAAACTAAACTCATGTAATAAAGTTCAAATGCAGGTTAAAGATTCCAGAGTAGAAGAATTACTTTTTCTAGTAAAACTTTCAATAGAAAAGATTTGTTTTACATTTTACACTTTATAAAGAGAGATTATATAGGAAAAAGAAATGTATGATTGACTCCTACAATTATAGAGAATTCAAAGAAAAATAATTTTATAAACATGTTGATTTTTATTAAATGAATAATAAAATAGTTACATTTTAAATTTATATACTTAAAACTTTACTTGAAATTCAATATCATCTTGTCTAAAATTTGTAAAATTAACAAGAGTTGTTAGAAATTTAAGTACAAGTTTAAGTTTAATATTGAATATAAATAAAAATTAAATTATTTAAGAATAAAGATTTATTATTTTAAGGTTTTATATAAAAAATAATATTAATTTTTTATATAATTAGTGGTATTGAAGTAAAATTGTCTTTTATATTAAGAAAGAACGATGATTATTAACTACAACAGTCATTGTATCTTTTTTATCCATCGAACGCGTTTGTTGCACTTTCTTTATCTTTTCTCTTTTCTGTCTGTTATTCCTTGTGTTATAGTCTCTTCTTTTCATTTTTCATGATTTATCATTATTGTTGTTAACTTCATGTTATTATTGTTTCCGTTTTTGTTCGTGTTAATCATGGTAATAATTTATGATTACGAATAGTATTGAAAATTATTTATATAATACATTAGGTATTTTTATATTTTTCTTAGAGTAGAAATTAATAGTTTTAGAATAGGAGCCTTTTGACAATTATAACATCTTTCTAAGAAAAATAACATCAAATAAACACATGTTTTAATCATTCCTAAAATTTAAACAGATAAATTTGGTTTTAATTCTCAGAAGTTATTTTCATTATGTTGATCCAAAAATAAATTAGAGAACTTGAGTTAAATAGCACTTATAAATTTGACTAAGAGTTAAATATATAATTAAAAACACTTTTGAAAGCAGTGATTGAAGAGAAGATAGTTTTAGACACGAAAGGTTTGTGGGCAACGCAATTGATTTTCCACCTCACGTTTGGTAGCAACATGAAAAAGAGTTATGCTTTAGATTAGCACCACTGATAGATAATCTTGAAAAAGCATATCGAGAAAGTTATTCAACGAGAAAAAGAAAAGAAAAGTAAAGATGCAGCACCAAGGAGACACCTCCTTCATCATTGCTACCAAAACATTATTATTATTATTAACACCACCACTACTTCCCTTCTCTCACCTAGTGTGTATGGGGGATAAATTATCATACTTGCTTATTAAAAAATTAAAATTAAAATTTAATTTATATTTTGTTAGGTTAAATTTAATTAAAATTTAAATTTAATTAATATTCATTTTATATTATATTTTATTTTAAAAATTTATAAATTATTATTTTTTAAATATCTATTGATATTCGTAAGTATTTTTTAAATAGATTTTTGATAAATAACAAATCAGATTATTTTTTAATAATTGGATAATTAGTGAGTAGTATTCCCGAACACATTACTGTCCTTATCTCTAATCCTTTAATCAATATACTTTTTTTCCAATAATACTATATTAATTAGGTTATCTTAATTGTCAAGACCTTGTACAGCAGGTCAATTCGCTCTCATTCCATCCCAAAATTAATCATCAATAATTTGCATTCAAAATCAACTACTCTCTCTTATTAAAATTTCATAAATAAAAAGGGGAAAAGAATGTTATAAAAAACAAAAGTAACATTGCTCTTTCTTAATTTGACTCATTAGTAAAATGTTAAATGTATATTTAGAAACAACAAATTAAAAAAAATGATTAAATATTTCTTATTCTTAAATTATAACGAAAGTTTTTAGAATTGTTTTATGTTCAAAATTATTACGAAAATTTTTAGAATTGTTTTATGTTCAAAATTTTGAGTCTATTTGATACTTAACTTAAAAAAAATAATAGATTTAGTTTCTAAACACTCAACCAGGTTAAATTATAAGAAATATAATGAGGAAAAAAAAATATCAATCAATGTACTTTTTTTTTGTTTTAAATTATCTTACATAATTAATTTTTACAACATAAACAACACGTGTCAAAAAAACACATGAACATGTTATACTCTCATGTGAAGTATTGTTTGTCACATTAAATAAATATAATATCTTTAGATGAGAGAGACTAAATTTAATGTTTATTAAGATAAGAAGATCAAATAGAATCAAAACTTCGAACAAAATTCAAACCAACCGTTTTAAAAACAAGAATTTTGGGTTGATGGCCTACAATTATTTTAGCAAAGATTTTAGTGTTGCATTTTTTGTTTAAAATATGGAGTGGAGATTCTCAAAGCAGAAGCATAAATTGTATTAATTATTAATGTGGTCGGAATGGTAATTAGCGATTTGAAGGAATTAAAAAAGATACGACTTTGTTTAAAAATCTTGTTAGAATCTTTTCAGCTTTATGTTTGTTGTGTAGTAAATATTGTGTCATTTTCATGTAAAGAACATTGAAAAGAAGAAGAAAAAGACGAAGTGTGAAAAACAAGTATGCAATTTAAGCAATAAAAAATTGGCGTTTATATATAAATATGGGATTACCCTTCGACCATACCCAATAGGAGGAATTCGGGGTAACCTTTCATTTGAAATGAATTGGGATAACACCCACCACCATCACATGCAACATTAACTTTCTTTCATTCATAATTCATCAACCAACCTTTCACCGGGCTCTCGTTCGTTCACTTCAGCCAACAGGTAAGCAACGAAAGTGTCAATTTTTGAATGAGTTAACTCTGTTTCAGACTCTTTCTAATTGCTTTCTCTATGAAAATCTGTTTGGCAGAATAGAATAGGGTATGTTTATTTTGATTTAGAAAACAGAGAAAGTTTCCTCTCAAGAGATGTTAAGGTTTTTCTTTTCATGTGTTACCATACTTGCTTCTCTTACAATAGCGGTAAAAGTAATGTATTTCTGCTATAAATGGGGTTTTCTTGAGAAACAAACGGCTACACACAAAAATAACTAAGCCCACATCACTTACCAACTTTCTTTGCTCCTTTCATCTTATTTATTCCACCATTTTTTATATCTAAAATATATCTTTTTCATTTATGTGTATATCTCTTTTTATTATGTAATTTTATTTATTTAATTATTTTTATTGATAAAAAATATTTATTTGGTGTCAACGAGTAGGCAACCTAACTTTATGATTGAAATATGTCGATCGGCAAGTTGAAGTTTCACGACTTATATAGATGTTCAAAAACTATTATTATTTTATGAGTTTAATTATAATTTTTTTTTCTTTTGTGAATATTTTTATATTACTGACTGATGAAAAATTAGCTTCATATAACTCTAAAAAAAATTAAGTTTAATAATTTTACTGATAATTTATGGTGAGGTGATGACGTTATAAAAAGTTTCAAAACGTTAATATATTTTAAACGAAAATAAATTCATAGGAGCTGTGTATATTAAAAACAAAATCATTTAAAACGAAAATTAATAAAGATGACACGTTGAATGGACCGTTACAGATAATAAATGACACGCTTATCTAGATGTTGAAATCCAATGCCGTATATATACATCCTCCTGTTGTGTCATAAATATTAAAGATGAAATTTTGATTATAAATAAAAGATGAAAAAAAGACACTTGCTTTTATTATTATCGGTAAATATTTAGTTGGAATAAGATTAAAACAACAAATATAAATAATTATTAATTTCTTCGCCCCAATGTTTCATTAGTGACTTCTTCTTCATGTTTAAAGTATTTGTGTTTGTGTTTGATTCGAATGCCTTCATTTCCGTTTTCTTTTATTATTGTATTTTATGCATATCTCCTTTTGGTCAGATTTCTTTTGGTTTCCAATAAAAGAAATTGTCTGTTTTTTTCCTTTTGGCTAAATCAGAAGTTAGAGGGATTGGAATAATGCTAAAATTTGTCTGTCTTTCTATATATATTTTTTCTTAATAGAAATATTATATTTTTAAAGAAAAATAATAATTAAAGCATTAATTATTGAGTGAAAAAGACGCATTGTAATACGTAAATTTGATGATACTTTTCACACCATTATCTTCATGGTCTTGCCTTTACGAAGCAGAGGGATATTAGGTTCAAGCATTGATGGTTGAAAAAAATAGATTAGTAATTTACACTTAATTATAGTTATATTATAATTTATAATCGTGAATAATATAGAAAATAATTTATCTAATAGGTTGGATATTCTCTATATTTCTCATTACATTAAAAAAATATCATATTTTATATAGTAGGAGCATTTTGACAAGTATAACATATATTACCAAAAAAAAAATAACATTAGCTAATCACATGTTTTAATCATTCCTGAAAATTTAATTTTCGTGAAACTTTACTTATTTGTTTTTAACACTCAAAAATGCTATTCCAAAAACAAAATAGTTAACTTGAAATAAACACCTCTTATAAATTTAAGTAAAAATAAAATATATACTTAAAAAACGTATGTTTAGGCAGAGTATATACATGAAGTGAAAAGTGATGAGAACAAATAGATAGCTGAATGGTTTCAACATTTTGTCACAGTTTTTTTATTATTTGCACATTACTATTAAAAAATACTATTAAAAAATCACTTTATTTGTCAGTGTAATATTTTAAGAATAAAATGTTTCTGTAGTTTTTAAATAAAGAAATATTATGTGCTAAGCATAATAAAAAATATATATGCTTAAACTTAAAGCATTACCATCTAGGTACTAAAAGTAAATATGAATTTAAATCCTTAACTAATATGATTTCTTTATAGGAGGAATTTGGACAATATTTAAATTTCGAAACCAATTTAAAAATCATTTAAAAAAAAAAACTAAATACGAGAAGAATACAAACCAACAGAATTTATAAAGTTCAAATTTTACATACAAACTTATTTTTACTTTTACTTAAATTTAAAAATAATCAAAATTCACAATCCTAACCGAATAACTTTTAAAACACAGTTCTTCGCATTAGAAACACTATGTTTTTTCACACAATTAAAACATTTGCATTGTATTAAAGCTTATATAAAAACAAAGAAAAAATATTTTAACAAAATTTTTAATAACATTTTGACATCCTACATATGTTATTTTTTTATTTATTAGTGTTAAAATATTGTAAAAAAAATTGTGTTAACACATTAACAGTGGAAAGATAATTATGAAACTTAGTGATGGATATCACAAAATGACGCATTGAATAAATATGGAGCCATTACAAGTGTGTCGTATCATTATACGTTTGTATACAAAAATATTTTTTAACATACTTAAAAATTTTATATTTATTTGATGTTTTTTTTTTTAATTTTTATTATTCTTTTTAAAATATAAAAATTTATACTTTTATAACTATTTTATTATTATAGTTTTTATTAAATGAATATAAAAAAACATCTTAGTATTATTATACATTATCTGTTAATATCAAAGCACAAGGACAGAACACTTAATAAATTAATAATTAATACGTTTAAAAAACGCTGGATCCCAAGGTTGTAGTTGAAATCTCTTTGAATGAGAAATTGTAAGTATATTACCCTATTAATTTTTGTCTATAAAAGGAGGTGTGATTGACTGGTTATTGTTGGTCTTGGTTGAATATATAAAAGAAGGGTGTTGGTTCATCCGTTCACGCTGGCGGTAAGGCATTGTTTGGAAGGAGCAGCATCTTACCGTCACGCTGCTCTCCACGACAACAAAACAACAAACACTACCTTCGGTGACAACAACAAACAATGGGAAGAGGAGACATTGAACTCGAAACAAACAAGGTCTATGACCACGATGATGTAGCAGACATTGAAGTTCCAAGTACCGCTCATCAAATTAGCAGCGGTTTGTGATCTCATTGCTTTTCACTTTTCCATTCTTTTATTACATTTCCAACCTTTCTCTCTACAGAACGTGAAGACTCCAAGTTTTGTGTTTGAATGAATATGGTGTAACAAGAACATAATTAACACGTGCTTTATTTTCTAACCAGCAAGAAAGTTGTGAAGAATACAGGCAGATTACGAATTTTTCAAAACTACCATTTTCACCAATTCATTTCTGTTGAGTCAATGTTTCGACTTTTGTTTTACATTACATTTATGATTTTTAAGTCTGAGTTTTGACTTTGCTCAATTCCAGTACTTTAATCTTCTATTTGTCTTTTCTGTTGGATGGCATAAGAAGAAAACAACAGGAACTAATTCTGCCTTCAATGGTTGAATTCTTCCCCTTTAATATATATATTTTTAATTTTTGTTACTTGTATGTATGCAGATTCATGGTTTCAAGTGGGCTTTATCCTCACAACTGGAATCAACAGTGCCTATGTGCTTGGATATTCAGGAACCGTTATGGTTCCATTGGGATGGACAGGGGGTGTGGTTGGTCTAGTTCTTGCTACCATAATATCACTCTATGCAAATGCTTTAATTGCTCATCTCCATGAATATGGAGGACAAAGGCATATTAGGTATAGAGATCTTGCTGGATTTGTGTATGGTAAGACACATTAGCTACTTTTTCATCCCTTCACTTTGCTTTCCCTGTTATTTCCTGCGACTTATGTTCATTTCATTATTGCAGGTAAGAAGGTCTATTCTCTCACATGGGCTCTGCAGTATATCAATCTTTTCATGATAAATACTGGCTACATCATTTTAGCCGGTTCAGCCTTGAAAGTAAGAGATTCTTTTAGCAAAGTATATATTTTCTTGCCATTTAATTAGGTTTGGATTCTTTTCCTTAATAACTTATTCCACTGATAAGTCTTTTGCTGTCATCTACCTATTGCAATGAAATTATTTCATTTTTTTTTTCTGTTTTTTTTTTTTGTTGAAATTGATATCTATTGAATTTTTGTTTGTTTGAACTAAATTTTGTTTTATTGTGATACAGGCTACTTACGTTCTATTCAGGGATGATGGTCTATTGAAACTTCCATATTGCATTGCCATAGCTGGACTCGTGTGTGCAATGTTTGCCATCTGCATTCCTCATCTTTCAGCTCTTGGAATTTGGCTTGGATTTTCAACTATCTTCAGCCTAATATACATTATCATATCATTTTTGCTGTCGCTTAAGGATGGTAATATCTCGTGTCTGAATGTTTATCCCCTCATATTAATCTCATGATAACTTGTCAACTGGTTTCTTAGTACATTTTTTTAATGTGAAAAGCAACACACAGTTGAACCATGTTAGGGACTGGAAAATTATAACTATTAGTTTCTGATAGTGACATCTCAAATATAAAACTCATGAATCGTGAAACAAACACTAAATGTACATTTGATATTGCATTCGATGTTGTGTATTATGCTTACTTTGTCGTGTCGAATATACTGTGAAAGACATGTGCAGTAAGACTATGCACTAACCAGTACAAAGTTACCAGGATTACAATCCCCGCCTCGTGATTACAACCTCCCAGGAGATGGTTTCAGCAAAGTATTCACCATAATTGGGGCATCTGCAAACCTTGTGTTTGCATTTAATACGGGCATGCTTCCTGAGATACAGGTTAGATAAAAGCTTGTGAATTTTCATACAATACGTTTTTCGTTGATATAAAATTCTCTTGCATTCATTATATGTTGTAGAAAATTGAGTTTTATTTGGTTATATAATAACTTGCAGGCAACAATTAGGCAGCCAGTTGTGAAGAACATGATGAATGCACTGTACTTTCAGTTTACTGTTGGAGTTTTACCTTTGTACCTAGTTACGTTCACAGGATATTGGGCTTATGGATCTTCTACATCAGTGTATTTGCTTAACAGTGTAAATGGTCCAGTTTGGGTGAAGGCTTTGGCCAATATTACAGCCTTTCTTCAATCGGTCATCGCATTACATGTACATACATCTAAATTAGACTCTTCGTTACTATTGAATGTTTTACATCAACTTTTTCCTTGGCTTGACTTGATAATAATTCTTGTTCTGCTTCTATTAGATTTTTGCAAGTCCAATGTACGAGTTTTTGGATACTAAATATGGGATCAAGGGAAGCGCATTGAATGTTAAAAACATGTCATTTCGAATCGTGGTAAGAGGTGGTTACCTGGCTTTTAACACATTTGTGTCGGCTTTCTTGCCATTCCTTGGAGATTTCATGAGTCTGACGGGGGCGATAAGCACATTTCCCCTTACATTTATTCTTGCAAACCATATGTACCTTAAGGCAAAGAAGGACAAACTAACAAGCTCGCAAAAGCTATGGCATTGGTTAAACATTGGTTTCTTTTCCATCATGTCTATTGCAGCAACAATTGCTGCCATTCGACTTATTTCTGTAGACTCCAAAACATACCATGTTTTTGCTGATTTGTGAGATTCCTTCTATTCTTTCAGCAATAGAAACCCAGTAATTTTTAGTGTTTAAGTTACCTTTTGTTTTAGGAATAAAGATAAACATAGGATTTCATCGTAGGAGATTGTATTGTACCAATGTGTTGATGTATTTAGTTGAGTAAACTTTTTACTTTTGAATAACACTGGTCACTCAGATCAGAAAATATGCATATTTGGCTAGTAAGAAATTGATCATATTCCTGACGGGAGTTAGTCCATCAACATCAACTCAGTCATGCAAGGTAAGCTAGAATCAACAATACAAAATAAATAAAATGATAATCAATACTCAATAAACTGAATACAACACTGAATTTAAATTGAGCCTAAGTTAACACATTAAAGAACGTTACTTCGTGGTAATAAATAATATCAAACAAATAGGAGAAATATTTTAGTTGATATTTCTACAAAAGAATTTAGTAAGCCTGCTATCTTAAAGACCTTCGTGAAATCATCTAACAAAAACTCCAAACCTGCAATATTTAAGAAATAGGCACTTGTATCAATAAATTAAGGTCTTTAGGCTCTTTTAGAATAATATATATATAAAGTAACAGATGTAATATACATGGCTACGCCATTTTCATATCCTCTACCTAAATGAGAAAATAAGTTCTATACTCTACAAACTTCATAAGTGATGGATATAAGAAAATGCTAAGAATTGTTGACTCCGCTAGCTTGATTTCATTGAACGATGCGGTTAGTTTCATGTCATCAACCTTGGTTGATTACGGTTACAAAACTCAGCTATTATTATTCCAAACCAAACAATAACTCTAACACTTATTTCATAGCGATGTGCAACAATCAAAATAGGGAAGATTAAGAAAACTAACAATCACTAAGATCATGAATAATGTACACACTTGGATATAAAATCTATATAAATAACACATGATGATGTAGTATGATGTAAAATCGTCATTTTCCTATCTCGAATGGCTAAAATATGACTTTAAGGAAAATGCAGATTTCATCTTAAAATACACATGGAGGTTCAATATCACATATGTTATTGAACTAGATGAAGAGCTCAAGGCACTTCCATAACAACAAACGTTTGTTTGAATTATCCCTTTTGAAAAACATATAATGAACAAATGCATGAACATATGATTGAAAAAATATAAATAAAATGCTTGAAATAGACATCTCAGCTCACCTTGTCAAGCATTATCCAGAGACCAATTTGAGAATGATGCAAATGGAGTTGAGAAGTATGAGGGGAACTCTAAGGTACTGAGTTGCATAAATGAGACCTATAAGTTGGCCTTTGAACGACTTAGTCCTTCCTACTGAGAAATCTGCAAAACCCCATCCTCTTGGTGCAAGAAAACGACCCTCATTTAAAATTGCCAGCGCATTTGCAAGAAGCAAAAACCCCTCAAGTAAAGTCCACAAACCCATTTCCCTACATTGAAAACAAATCCAACCATGTCATTATCACGTAACTGATGTTTGACATAGACATTTTAAAGGGAAGAAGAGTATGCTTCCATTCTCACAGAGCTCAGCTCAACAGAGACCTATTACCAAAGGATTGAATGCATCACTTTCCCTGAACTGAAGGTTGGTGGTACAAAACCAAAAAATTACTCTATAGTTACTGTTTTACAATCAGTTGGAGACTATGTGCACCTCACTCAATTACCATAATTAAATTACTATTTTTAATTAAAAATTCCAGAATATGAGTACATTGTACCAACTAAAATTCCACAAACCAAATTTCCTGATAGAAAATAAACCGCAGTAAATGAATCTACAAATAATTTCTCACATTGTGGAAAATGATGAACAAAACAGGTACAGACATTTAACTACAAAAACAGGAATAACCTTTGAATAACAAAACCACAAAAACATTCAGCCTGCCACAAAACAGGCTATTAAGGATGACAACAAATCCTAGATCTTCCAACAAAAACCAACAAAGAAAAAAATGCTGATGATTATTGTTTCGATAAAAAACAGGATCAAGTTAAGATTCAAATGAGTTAGTTTGAAAAGAAAAATTGATAAAACCTGATATGGAGACGTGAAATGAAACACTATCGATCAGATCATGTTGATGTTGAATGTGTGATCGAAATCGGAGGAAGGAGAATCCAACGCCCCAATCAACTTGACCGATGATCACAATTTATGTTGGATTGGCAAGTCCAGTAATTAAGAACCAAACTAAACTCACTTAGGAAAATTAATGATTTAGTTAAAGTTTTAGTTTCTCTGTGTAACTTATTTTTTCTTTCTTTTCTAATTTTTGTTTTTTCTTGTTTTGTTTAGAAATTTTACATAATTTTAATTATTTGATTTTTAATCCAAATATATTGAAAGTATAAAGGTCTTTTAATTCTACTTTAGTCACAACAAGTTTGTTAACTTTTATAAAAGTTTAATTTTTATTCCCTGGTTTTTTCTTCCATTTACTTTGTATAATATTGAACTTGAGGGAACATATGTGTTTTAGTTCAAAGAAGGTGAAGATAAAAGAGCATATTTTAAATAAAAAAATGTGTGACCATCATGCATGAGATATTAAATTTGATATTAGTACATTTGTATGATCAGAAAACTTTAATGGCTTCAATCCAAATCTGCATCCAAAATTCATACGGATAAAAAAAATAAGATAAGGAAAAAGCTCCACGTATTTACTTACCACAAGTTTTATGTATTAGAACATTCAAAATGTCAAAAATACATAACTACATTTTTTAAATTACAATTATTTGATATAAGAAATTCTAAAATAATATAGTATGATAGGAAAATCATAAGTTTATACTATAGTTATAACATTCGAAAAATATAGTACTAAAACTATAAATGGAATTATCACAAATTTAATAAAATATATAAGTTAAAATGCAAGTTTATAAAGTTATATTATAATCATTTAAAATAGTTATAAAATAAATTTAATATACAAGATATTAAGGTTAAAGTACAAAAGAATACAACAAAATACAAAATACAAAGAAAAAAGGTAAGTTAGCATTACAAAAAGAGTCTATAATATAATTGAACACTTCACACATTAATCATACTTCACATAAAACAATACACACATTTTAAACATGTCAAGACCTAGATTGGACTATCTAGATATAGTATGAATGTCGAACTATAGCGGGTTGTACACTTGTAATGGTCTCTACTATTTTGTAAAGTCATTGTCAATAGGTTTTGTCCTACTACACTCACAAGATTGGTCTGTACTGTGTCTTAGGCCATACTGGAAGCACCTAAACTAAGACCCCCTACTACCCTCACCAAATGTATCAATTTTTTCTACCTGAGAATGAATGGTCATTAGAATGTCAAGATAACCCACAAAACTGAATTCACTGCATTCATACTAACAATACTTGAAACATTCAACAAGAAGATCCTCTTTGTATCAAACCTTTCTACTTGAGAATGAATGACCATTAGAGTGTCAAAATAACCTCCAAGACTGAGTTCACTGCATTCATACTAACAATACTTGAAACCTTCAACAAGAAGTTCCACCTTGGAACTCATTTCCATAACTTTCCATTTAATATATACATACACATTCAACTTCATGTATCACAACAGAACCCATACGAAACCATTAAACATACATCAAAAGATATAAAACAATGCATCGAAAAATCACAAAACACTCTAAAACTGGAAAACCCAAAAACCTTACCAAGGGCGTTCAACGCCCTGAGAAGGGGCGCACAGGCGTCATAAGCCATTGGAAAGGGGCACTCAGCACCAAACTTAGGACAAATGGGGCGCTTTAAGGGAGCCCAGCACGACACCAGAACCTCATACATTTCTATTTTGATTTTGGTTACTTCTACACATACTTGAATGGTTCCTATGACCCTTGAAGCACTCGGAAACATCTAAAAATGGACTTCTAGCTCAAATTGACCACTTCAAACCAATTAACAACTCTAGATTTCCCAAACTCATTTCAACTCCTTTTAACACTAATTTCTATAAACTAACAGCATAAACAAGTTCTAATGAACTCTATAACAGACTTCAAACCCTCACATTTATCCCAAACATTCCAATTTAGAATCTCACCTATTAACACCACTAAACACACCTTGAACATTGTAAACACACTAGGATGACTACCATTCCAATTTACACAACATATCAACTAACACTCACCCTAAACAAGTTTAAGACCAAATAAACTGTCCTAAACCATAAATCCTCACTTTAGACCAAGTAGTTTAGTAAATCACTTTTCAAACCTCCACTTTTGACAAAAAACTTAATTCTTCCTTGTACTTAATACCCTTCAACGACCTATAACAATTTAACAACTTATAATACAATCAAATCTTGCATCATAACTTACCAAAAACAACTTTTAACCTGAGCCTAACAAACACGTCAATTTTCATACATTTTCATATCATTACATAATAATTTCAAGCAACTCAACATACTAGAATTCACAATTTAATTTAATGGTACAATTTAAATACATTATCATCATACAATCATGGACTACAACCTGTCTACCAAGCAAATTATAATTAAATTATATTCTTTTATCTTACACCGAAGCTATAAAGCTCTAAGAACACACACTATTTGCTTCCCGCAAAAGAAATTCTAAAAGCACTTATGAATTACCAAATTGAGATAGAAAAGAGTCTTTAGGACCACAAATTAACAAAGAACCAAGATGAGAGGTCATAAAACACTTACCACAAGAGATCATTATACACAATTTCAAACTAAGAACGACAGAGAAAAAGGAGTTGAAAATTACTTGTTTTAAAACAAAATATGATCGGTATACAATGGAGATTATCCAGTTGTGATCTCCTGAAAACTTCCTAATCGTTAAACAAATGATCGAGAAGTGACATAACTTAGAGAAAAGTGAAAGAAAACTAGAAGACAGTATTTTAAATAAATTGTTTGTGTTTTAAATAATGAGATGAACTTAAGAAATTCTATTTATTTTATTGAATTATTTTGACTTTAAAAGACTTGATCTAATTATTTTAAAACACTTATCAATTATAATATTTTTCTAGGTTCTTGCAATAATTATTGTATTAAATTGATTTATTTAAATTATAAATATAAAATTCACATTTATAACATTAAATAATATTAATTTTAACAAGACTTTACAATTTATATTTATTATAAAAATTTAATTCTTACATATTATATATAAGACAGTTTAAATAATATTTTCTTGTTTCGTCATGTGAAAAATATTTTAAACATAAAATTATTATAGAGAATAATTCAAAACGTGAACTTATGTTTCTTTCATACTCAATGATTTTACATCATTTAAAAATATTATAAAAAATTAATTATAAAAAATAATGATATAAATTCATAAAATCCACAATTTTATTAATATTATTATAAATTTTATCTCAAATATATTTATAATTGAATATTTTAATATATTATAATAAAATTTATTAATTATTTTATTTTTCACATTTATAAAATATTGTATTTAAATATCATATATATATATATATATATATATATTTACAATACTTAGATATAATTATACATATAAAATATTTATTCAAATATAATAATATTCATATTACTTTCTGAATAAAAATTAAAAAAATAACAAAAATAACGACTAGTTATTAGATTAAAATCAGACCATTGAAATAACAAACTAGAAAAATAAACGATGTGAAATAAAACTCAAATTTCCAAAGCAATCTAAGAAAAAGGTAAGCAACACTAGTCTTATACCATAGGAGATTCGAATATCCATTTGTAAAGATGGCCCCCACTTCTAAGATGTCATGTCACCCTATTCATTATTGTTCTAAATAACTTGGCATTTCAATCTCACGTGGATTCCAACCATACAAAAATATCTCTCAAAATTCTCACTGCTCCCATCATCAATCCATTCTCAGTAATTTGAAATGGTTATTCTTTGTATTTCCCCAAAATGTCCAATTTTTTTTCTCACAGTAACTTTTTTCTGGAAAATTTTGATCTGAAATATTCCATTTACTAGAATTTTGATCTGAAATCTTCCAGCAGTAAAAACAACTAAACCAGTGAAAAAGAGAAAAATGTCGAATCCATTTAATATAATAAATAATTTATGTAAGAAAACGTATTTAATTAATTAATATATATTCTGAAATTGTATATGTTAAAGTGTTGATTCATTAATTCATGTCATAGAAGGAGGAAAACATCATTGTCACCCATGAATGAGTACCGAATAAGAGCCATTGTTCATTTTCTTGTTGTTTTTCTGTGTACTGGAACTCTTCCATTTTCCCTTTCTATACTCTCTTACAGTTAGCAAGCTTACCCAGCTCCGTAGACTCGGTTCTTCAATGGCTCAAATTGCTCTTATTGCTCCACCAACTTTCATAGCCATCACCACCGGCATGTACCACTTTCCACGCTATCGAATTCACCATCCAACCTCTGATCTCTTTTTTTCCTAATTTGTTTTGTGTTCTCCTAGGTAGAGGAAAACATCACCTGCATGAACTCTCGTATGCAAGAAAGAAACCGAGTTTCCCATTACTTGTTGAGAGTAGGAAGATGGAGAAAAGTCAATTGTTTGTTTCTTCAAATTCCGGTGATGAAAGGAGTAGAAGTGTGGCGGTCAAAGTTTCAGAAGGAGGAGCCATCTCTCTCCCTCATGGCTGGCCACCACAAAAGAAGGTAAGTTTTAACAAACTTTTCCTATCATAGTAGATTAACAAATCAATTATTATTTTTTATTTTAAAAATATATCTCATTGTCTATCTGATATTTTCAAATAACAAATCCTATTAAATAATTTTAACAGTTTATCTTTAAATGACTAAATTCATAGTTTTGACACTATCACTATACAGTCACTTGATGTTGATAGAATAAATAATCAACTATAAATTAAATTTTCTATTTTAGTAGAAGAATTAGTTGGTATTTACCGCCGTATTTTCTCTTATGATTTCTAAAACAAATATACGCCTTATATTTATACGTTGTTATAAAAGTATATATTGTTAGCTATTTAAAATGCATTATAAGTCGTGTGTGGTGCATGAGACGAAATGGAACTAATAAATTATATATTTATTAAATATAATTTTTTTTAGAAGAATGAAAGACATCCAGTAATAATACAATAATTCTAGTTTATTTAAATTTTTACGTTTTGTTTTTGTAAGTATTTGCAAATAAAATAAACAAACAATTGGGAAGAGTTTGTATATAAGTTGAAGATAATTTAGACACAAACTAAAAAAATTGAAAAAATTGGAAAAATTATATAAGAGAGCTGTACAAATTAAATTGTGAATAATCTAATTTTTTAAATTACGAAAATTAGTTTATTTTTATTTATTACCTTAAAAATACTATTGAATAAGTTTGCTCGATAACCTGCTTAAAAAACTTGAGATTTATAAAAAAATATTAAAATAAATAAATATAAAATGTATTATACATTTTCATTACGAGTTAAATATAGTAGTTACCTACCAAGTATATTAGTGAAGTTAAGTGTTATTTTTGTAAAAAAATATCATCATATATGACTTTTTTTATTATTTTTCGTATTTATGTTTTATTACATTTCACTTTGTTTTCCTACTCCTTTCCAACGTGTCAGACGAATATAAGTCTTATAATATTAGCAATTTCTTTCAATAAATAAAATTTATGTAACCTCATTAATAAATAAATAAATAAAAATTAGATTAAAATAATTTAAAAAGTTACCTATTAAATTATAGGTGCATTACTAATAATAAATAAAGTATTTGAATACTTAAACCCAGGAGGATAAGTTTTTATCCACTAGTTAACTAACACTATGTTTCTTTCCTAAGCAACAAAAAGTATATTAGACTTTTCTGTCAAAAAAAAAAAACTTTTCTTACAATACTCTTCAATAATAAGAATCATATTTCAATTTTGTCTATATACTGTAAATTTTTTTGATGAAATTTATCATACTTTTTACGTAATTTACTTCCTAAGAAAAGCCTATTTATCATCTTCATTTTTAAACGAAAATGAGAAACTTTTATTACCAATCTTGTTCTTGCAAAATTCACGAACTTGCTATGACATAATTACGGTACGCATATGTTTTAAGGAAGAGACAAAAAAAAGGCTCAAACAAAAATAAATAGCCCAACGGGCCACATTAAATAGGATCCACAAGTAATTGAATTATGGACCTATGTCAAATATGACCCACAAAGGATTGAAATATGTTATCATAGACAAAATAAAAAATAAAATAAAGTCTTTTATTGGAAAAGGCAAAGACATAAAAAAGCCGAAGTATTCGACTTTTATTTCTCTTCTCCAAAACGAATTAAATATATTGACATGTATTTCTGACATGCTATATAACTCTAAAATCAAACTCCTAAAAATTAATTTATAATCTTCATATTTATAAACTGGTCCCTTCCTACTAATGAATTAGCATAGACCAAGTCTATGAATGAATGATATATTTATTACTTATCCTTAAATGCACCATAAGTAATAAATGTTTTAGTAATTAATATATTCAGCTTTCAAAATTGCATTTATTTAAACGAAAAATCCTTAAAAATTTTGAAAGTTCGAAAGAAATAAAATAAAGTGGTGATGATATGTGACATGCTTGATTTTATAAAATAAAAAGTATGTTTTCAGAATTAATTTCAATTATACTTATTGCATATACACCTTAAATACATTTTTTTAAGATGTTTTCATGTCTGGATCATGCAACAACATTTTTCAGACAATCCCTTTGCAGGGAAACAGGAGAAATCATGAATTGCTCATAATACAAAATCACGTGCAAAACCCCTTCTCAACATGATTTGTGGGTCAGGTTTATTGAATTTACAAAAAGTAAAAAATAAAAATAAAAACTTAGAAAACAAAATAAGGACGTGTTTGGACTCCCTTCCTGCCACCTCCCATGCCAAACTTTTTTGGTCAATTCTGCCTAACTTCAAGTCCCTACCATAATAAGCGCGTTGAGTTCAGCAACTGTTCTAGATTATTAGTGAAATTTTCACGTCTAAGTTAGACTTATTCTGTCCTATTAATTAATAATATTTTTCACACACAAATCACACGGTCCACCGGTGCATCCAGTTGTAGAAAATCTCTTAATTCTTGATGGATCATGGATCGTGCACTCCTTCATCTTCCAATCCAGATTTGATTCCTTCTTTTGTTTTGTTTCTTACGATATTAATACCATCTTTTTATATAATACTAATATATTTGAATCGTCTTTTTATTCCGTAGCGCACACCCTTTTATTCTCTTCTTTACCCTTTATTCATTTGCAAACAATATATTTAATAATCTTTTAAAATTTCCCTTCAACAGTTGACCACGCAACATCTACCTTATTTCTTAACAAAAGATGCTACCCATTAAGATTTTTAAATACTAAACATCCTTTATTTCTCAACTAAATTAACAAAATTACTGATTTTTAAAGATCTTGTAATAAAAATAGTAAAATGCATTCCTTTCAACCCATGTAAAACATTCCAAAGTTTAACTGTTTCTCTTTATATTTTTCTTCCAACTTACATCTTACCATAATTACAGAGGAAACTGGTAAATCTGCCCCAATCAAATAACTACCCAATAACTGATTCTGGTGTTGGTTTAATAATAATAAAATTAACATTAATACTCTAATATGATATAAATAATATAAATAGTATAGTATAATATAATATAATAGTTTTTTAGCAATATTATTACATCTTACGTTGTGCAGCTTTAAATGCTGTATTTTCTTTCCTCTCTCTTTCCCTGTATCCGCGTTTGGGTCAAGTTTGAGTTGCAGAGAGGTTGCAAGCACATCCCACACACACATTTTTTGGTTCTGTCATCCACAGGACCCAGATTTCTAATTCCGACCCAGACCTACCACTATTCTTAATTTCTCCGACCCCAAGCCATGGATTCCCAGATCCATGGCTTGTAAAGTCAACCCCTTTATCATTGTATTGGTTGTCCCCACTCAAAGCTAAACCCTTCTTCAATGCCCAGATCCCCATTAACCTTTCTCTGAAACCGCAGGGTTCTGAAGATCAAATCGAAGGCATAAACAGAATGAAGAGTTCCAACCGGTTCTTCACTGTAGCGCTGGTGGCGGCGTGGTACTCCTCCAACATTGGGGTGCTTCTCTTGAATAAGTATTTGCTCAGCAACTATGGGTTCAAGTACCCGATCTTCCTCACCATGTGCCACATGACGGCGTGTTCCTTGCTCAGTTACGTGGCTATCGCGTGGATGAAGCTAGTGCCGTTGCAAACCATTCGATCCAGGGTTCAGTTCTTCAAGATCTCTGCTCTCAGTCTAGTTTTCTGTGTCTCCGTTGTGTTTGGGAACATTTCTCTGCGCTACCTCCCCGTATCGTTTAACCAGGCTATTGGCGCCACCACGCCCTTCTTCACTGCCGTTTTTGCTTACCTTATGACCTTCAAGAGGGAGGCTTGGCTCACTTACCTCGCCCTTGTTCCTGTTGTTACTGGAGTCATCATTGCCAGTGGGGTATGTCTCATAACACCACACCCTTCTAATGATACTAATTTGGACTTTTTTTTTTATGTGATTTCAGATTGGTTCAACATGAAATTGAGAATATTTAATTAACTGATGTTTGTGTTGTGTGTGTCTTGTTCTATTTGGCCTTAGGGGGAACCTAGTTTCCATCTCTTTGGGTTTATTATATGTGTTGCGGCTACGGGTGCAAGGGCTCTGAAATCAGTGCTGCAAGGGATTTTGCTTTCTTCTGAAGGGTAAGAATTCAGAAACTCTACAGTGATTCGTTAACCATTAATGTTTTGGTCCCTGTTTGATGTTAACAACGGACAAAAGCTTAAACCAATTCTGGAGTTTACAATTCTGGGACTATAATTTAAAATAGGATAATTATATAAACCAAATGAATTGTTTAATTATGGTTTAATTATTCCTATGCTTTTGTAGAGTGTTCAAGTTCTATGTTCAAATGGGTATTGACAGATTTCTTGTGTGGCAGAGAGAAGCTGAATTCTATGAACCTTTTGCTTTACATGGCTCCAATGGCTGTGGTTTTCCTTCTTCCTGCAACGCTTATAATGGAAGAGAATGTGGTTGGCATCACGTTGGCTCTTGCTAGAGATGATTCCAAAATCATTTGGTATCTGCTGTTTAATTCGGCTCTTGCATATTTTGTCAACCTGACCAACTTTTTGGTCACGAAACATACAAGTGCTCTGACCCTTCAGGTAAGTCGTATTAATCTATTCGGCTTCCTTTCCTCTATTTTCTTAATGTACTTTTCACTCCAACAAACTGTCTGTTGTCTCATCTGTTGGTAGTTGGGACATCAGATTTTGGTGGTTGTCAAATGAGTTTGTTGTCAAATCACAGGATATGTATCACCATATCGGCATTATCTTGGTCATTGTTTTGTTTTTTTCTTAGTTCTTCTGCAATGTGATCAGTGGTTGAGTTATTTTGTTTCCATGATTCTTTTTTGTTTGAGAATTGAAATTCTTTGAAAACAAACTACTTCAGACTGTGATATTTTACATTGTCTAGTATTTTTCATTTGCAATCTAGTTTCTCAGAATTCATAAAGATCCAATTTTTCTAGTTTCTAGATTGTGTGATTACCAGATATTTCATAAATAGTTATTACAAACTTAATTGAAGGGATGCCACTCAGAACTTTCTGCCGGATCCCTAAAGCTAGTACTAGGCTAGTACATTCAAACATTGTTAAAACTGCATTAACATAATTTGTTGAACTCCCATATAACTTTGATCTTACTTGATACCTCCTGCCATCCTGTCCTTGATCATGTTAGCAATGAATTTAGGGTGGTTGATGTGTACATTTGCGACAAGATGAGAGCGAGTTATTGGGAATTTCTCGTGGAAACTTACATTCAGTAACCAAATCTATATATCCCTTTCAAAGTTCTCTTTGATTTTTGTTTTGTATTTCCCCAAGTGTTTTTGGATTGATGAAATCTGTGATTCAAATGAGGATGTGTGATGAAACCTGTGTGCTTTGTTATGCTGTGCTTCAAATTTGATTGACGTTTGCTTTAGTTTTTCTTTGTCTGTTTAATTTGTGATGATTATTCTTAAATTGAATTGGATTGATAATGTAAGAGTTGGCCTCGTGCAGGTTCTAGGAAATGCTAAAGGTGCTGTAGCAGTAGTAGTTTCAATTCTAATATTCAGAAACCCAGTTTCGGTCACTGGAATGATGGGTTACTCACTCACAGTGTTTGGAGTTATACTCTATAGTGAAGCCAAAAAGCGAAGCAAGTGATCTAATACATCATCATCATTCATGTTCAACAAGCATTGAACGGACAACCTTTAGCTATACTCCACAACATTTACTTTTCATTACTACACAGGCAACCTCACCATTTCAAGAGGCAAATCTAATTAGCATGCTAGTAATCCGAATCCAGAGTTTTCTGACTCTAATACACATTTTTTTCCCACACGCCAAGCCTCATTGAAAGGGTTCCGCATTGTATTAGCAACGATGCAGAAATGGTCCATAGAACAAAAGTTGCAATAATCGAGTACTTTTTGTCATTTATTATTGGAGGAAAAAGAGTTGTAAAATTGGATATCTACACTTATATTGTTCCATCCTATTTACATTCGTTTATTAATGATAGAATTGATATTTTTGCCCATCTTCCAAATTTTTTAATATCACTTCTGAGATATTTCGAACCAGAGAATGGTAACAAAGAATATAAACATTCTTTACATATTAATTATTCACGCTCCATAATTTTTAATCGCACATGCGGTAATGAACACATGGTGAATTCCATATTCCTTAACTTGTCAGTAGAAATCAGAAATGACCTTTTTGTTTATTCATTTTATCCAAGAAGAAAGTTGCATAAGCTGTCATCATTGCCGACCGTATAAAATAAAAAAGTCAACGCTGGAACCTCTTATAACTCAAACAATTAGAACTATTTTTTAGTGTACATCTATTTCATTTCTGCTGATGACAGCAAATGATTTTAGTTATGTAAGCTAAACATTAAAATTTGTAGTTCAAAGTTCCAATACGTAAAAATGTACTCACCAAAGTGATAGTTGTATCATTGTTCTTCAGCATAATCCACAGAAGAAATAACAGGAAAGTATGGCTGAAGCGATAAAAGCATGAGACAATAAAAAGGTTATTCGAACACATTCTTTCTTCCATTTGTATTCTCTTACTTTTTTCTGTCGAACTCTTGACTCCATCCTCACACGTGATTACGGATATCCGTAAAGCATATGGCGAATAAAAAAAAACACTGTAAGAAAGCGACATTCAAATATGTTTGTATTAGGATAGTTTTTCCAGGGTTGTCATTACTGAGTACCACGTTTCTTAGTTTATTTCTTTCTCCATTTCTATAGTTTCTTCTTCCGTTCATATTTCAAACTTTATTTATTTACTTAAAATTAGTGTCCTTGTGAATTTATACTATAATTTTTAAAATGTTAACAAAGGTAAAATCCGAAAACAATGTATAAGTCCTATTATATAAACACAATGAAGAAATCCTATCATATATTATTATATTCGATTTTTTTTATATTCTATTTATTTGTTTTTATTACTATCTAATACAATTTTTGAAATCAAAGTTAAAAATTGAAATATCAATACTCTTTCAAATAAAGGTTAATTAAGATATGAAATTCCATTCACTTCTGAAAAAAATTGCAGATGACCTTTCCAATAAAGAGTTTAACACTATTTTGTTTATAGAAAATCTATATAAACAAAATATTCTTTTTACAGCGGATGAGATAGAATCTATATTCTTTTTACAGCGGATGAATTTCTTAGATATTATATTTTAAAGTTGAAAATAATAAAAAATGAATTCAAAAACTATAAAACAAAATTAAACTTGCGTGTTTATTATTCTCGGCCCCAAGATATCTACTATTTAATTACATGTACCCGTATGAATTCAAATTGCAGTAACATTGAAATAACGTAAACTTATCATTGAACGGGTACCGAACCCTGCTGAAGACAATCCTCTGAAGGCACAGTTTTAGTATTACTACTTCTACTTAACGACAGATTAAGAGTGGTCAAGTCTGGATCCGATCGATGCTTGTCCCAAGCCGCATCAAAATGTAGGCCTTTGCTTCTGGATGCACAGAAGGACACGGACAGAATGAGGGTATGGATATATCACTGGTACAAAGAAATTAATCAAAAATAAAGCCTTACTCTTGAAGTAGGATCAGTATCTGACATATATTTGCTCTAATATCTTCCCGGGCTGTTCTCAATGCTGCCTCCTTATACACAACGGCAAGTTCATCTACCAATCTGAAGTGAAAATGAAGTTATGTGCTCGAATGAATTATATTAACAAGGCACATGTAGAATAGAAATAAAAATGTATGTCCATGAACTCAAGGACCCATTCTGCCACTTAAGTGGGAAACCAAGATTAAGTTCAGTAACTTCAAAATTCAAAATTCCCCTGGAAATGGGCTAGGAGAAAAGGAAAATTCCTGATGTAGTCTAAATCTCTAGTGTATCTGGCTTCCAAAAAATTAACTTCTAAGGCAACCCTTGTCTAGAATTGGAGATCAAGACATTCACCGTGGAAAAAATATGTCAAGAAACATTATTCATTGATGGAATAAACATTAAATAGGAACATAAGTAAGTCATGGCCTCATCTTCTTGTAAACATCATAAAAAAGAAAGGGAACTTAAAGTTCCATTTCATAGCAAAGGAAAAAAGTTAATCATAACATCAATTCAATAAAATATCTGCATCAGATCATTACAGAATAATGTTTTGACTATGATAAGGACGAAGACATAAACAAGTAAAGGATACCCTCAAGTGCTACAGAAGTTAATCCCTATTTCTCAAGTACGTAACTGCCATGTTTATCTTAAATAAATAGTGCATACGGTCATTTTTTTTTTAACTTACTTTGCAATAAATGGTGAGTTCCTTATCCATGTCAGTCTCAAAATTATATATGTACATTTCAGAACCTGCAGAATGCACATTATGAAAGAGTTAATCAGAAAGTACTTTTTTTCCTTTTACCAAATACTAAAAGAACAAAGTAGCATACATATTCATCAATGTCAAAATCATACTGCGAAAAGAAAGCCAAGGTCGAAACTTTTTCTAAGTTAAACAATTCAACTATTCTGAACGTACATCCATTTCAACAATGCTGGTTACAACCAATGATTTTGGTTCAGTAAGATAAACTTTTAAAAGTGTCGGCCAAAGTTTCAATACATATAAAGGTACTCACCAAAAGAATAGTCTCATTGTCATCAGCGTGCATCCACTGAAAAAATAATGGGAGAATGCGCCTGAAGTGAGCTAAGAGCACAAGACCAACTCCATTAAACAGTGAATCAGCATATCTAAGCCAGGCAATTCGGCGATCTTTATTTCTGGGCTGGCGCTCCAGGTGACTTATAAACTCATTTAGCATCCTTTCAAACCTATTCAAGATAATTATATAATGAAATCAAGATGCAATATACGCTTCAAAGAGCCAAGAATTTAAACAAAAGGATACCAACACCTTAGAGATTGAGGAAACTTGCTGACCAAAATAAATAACACCCTCGCAAGTAGTAAGTAAAAATTCTTTGCTCGTTACACCTAGCAGTCAAAATCTGCCACATTAACATTATATTCATTCACTCTCTACTTGATGAGATTAAGATCATTTAACCAAACATAATAAAGGTTTGTTGTACAAAGAATTAAAAATTTTATGCTCTATTGGTCTATTAAATGGAAAAACTTCCTTTGCTATATAAACAGAGCTTGTAATTTGTTATTCCCTTGTAATTAAATGAAAAGTATCAGTACTACAGGATTATAATCAACGCGTACACAATATTCTATATTTCTGAGACGGGAAAACTATGTTTCAAGCAAGTCTGTACAATAGTCAAGAACCAACTGCATAAAGATGGAGGGCATGGCTAAGTAATATCCACATTCATGCTTATTTAGATAGCTAATTATTTGAATGCCAGAATTCCCAACAGCATTCAACACGTAAAAATCTTTAAAAAATTCCCATGAAACTATAACATCTATAATTGAAAGATAATAGAAAGGAAATGAATGAATATACCAAGGACTACGGGGATTACTTCTCTGAGTAAGAGTCACAAGAACTACCGACGCCTCAACCACATGATGCCATATCTCGTCATCAGAAGCCGTGTTCTGGCAACAGGCATCTAGAACAGCGTCCACATACCCACCAAGCTCAGCTGCATCCACATTTCTCCCAATATGTGCGAGGCTAATCATGCCCTGACCCTGAAGTCACACAAGAGAACAAAACTCAGTCACCACAAACAGAACTATTTCAAGATTCACTAGATTATATTTGAACTTCCCATTGCAATTACAGCACAGCACACACCTTCACTACCGCGGACCAATGATCAACAGCAGTCAGTGCACAAGGAATCACCAATCCACACAATTTACCCAAATGAGGATAATCAACCTGTCATAAATCCAATCATTATCTTAATGTCTCAGCATGGACAACTAACTGAACCAAACTTGAAGTTGTGAGTAAATAATGCTTGCATCCATAGCATGAGTTCTTTTTACAAACCATCCAGTCACAAACTGATAATTGGTTGACTTCCACAATAACCAGTTAACTACTTTAAAAGGCATTGCCACGAAATTTCTAGTCCGTTGGAAATGTAGAATATATTTTATTTTCTACTAAGAATGTATACAAATTGAACTATCATATTGTTATCTTTATTTTATTGTGATAACATACAATCAAAGTACCGATATCTAACCTGTGTAATAAACCATCTAAACTGAAAAGCAGCGAGAATGGCAAACCCAACGGGAACTCTCGCCGATGCTGCGGAGAACTCGTCACTCTCGTCGGACTTATTTATGGAGCTCTCCTGAATCCTCTCTTTCAAAAGTGGCAAAACCTCGGGCATCAGTTCCAGTACCAACCTCTTCTCCGGAGGAACAACGACATCACGATTTCCGTTCCCGAGTTCGGCGAGATAAGCGCAGGAGAGCTCGGAGAAGGACGAGGTTGCGAGAGAGGAGAGGTGGCTGGGGATCCATGATAGAATGCCGGAATGGTCGAAGGCGGAAGAGCACAGGAGAGCGCAGGCGAGAGCGAGGTCTTTGACGGAGGCTGTGGGTAGTAGGAGGGGTTCGAGAAAGGCTTTGACAGAGATATTGGAGGCTCGGTGTGGAGTGTAGGGGACGGTGGCCAAAGACTCCGATAGTTGGGTCGATGAACGGAGAAGAAGTTCTCGGAGCGGGGAAGATGGTGGTGCTTCCAACATTTGGTACTGATTAGGGTTTGGTTCGACACCGCCGGTTTTCTGTAAACGACATCGTAATAAGCCACTATATATTATGAATTCTATATATTTTAAATTACTTTATGGCTTCTGCGATTGAAAGACTCGGAGAGAGTCATTGAACAAATTTGAAGATATTTTTTTTCCTTGGCTGAATTCAAGGAAGTAAAAATTACTGTATAACTTAATTCATGTGATAGATTAAAAGAAATATTTTTTAAATTTATTTTTATTTATTTTTAAATCCATTTGAATAAATAATAAAAAAATACTTTTTAAATTTTCTCAAATTCTTTTAATTATTTTTCCAAATTCCTTTAAGTAAACAAGTCATTGGCTTCATGATGAAGGCAAATATTATTTTACTTATATGATCAGATTAATTAACAATTATATATGTATACGTGTGAAATTTACTTAATATATATTAGATTTATTGTCAGATTTAATTATAATCATTTCAATTTTTATTTGATATAAACCAAGATTATTTTATTTTCAATAAAATTGTATAGTACTGAATTTTTATTTTTATATTATCGTAACATATTATAATAACACTACAAGTAAACTTGTAATTATAATATTAATAAGAACAATAATTAAATAAATAAATATAATAATAAATTATATTTTCTGCAATTGTAAATAACAACTTCAATTTAATTTTAACATATTTCCTTCTATTTATATTTATATTAATATCACATTTATTATCAAGAGTAAAATGTAATCATATAATTTATTTATTAAAATATTTTTTAATCTATTTTATCTACATGTCATACTAAAACTTTCATTTCAAATCTATTCAAATTATACCATTTTTTTCTTAATTGAAACAATCTCACTTTCGTCTCATTTTCCTCTTAAATTCACCTAAATTTACTCTTCTAAATTCATCTTTAAATCTAAACACGCCCATTAATTTAATTATTAAAATTTAATATTATTATTATTCTCAATATTCTTGTTGACATGTTTCAGTATCAATTTCTCATAAGAAATCAATTTAAATTTAAAACTTTGGAAACCGTATGGGAGATGTTCTAACCTTAATAATATGTTTAATTAATTATAAATGAGTTGTCAAATTAGATTTGACTTATCAAACCAAAACTGAAAAGTACACCAATGCAATTTAACTTAAAATCTAATCTAATCCTTTAATCTTTTAATCTAATGGATCAGGCTAATATTGACCTCTTTATTTTATAATTTACATTTATATAAATTTAAAACTGAACAATATCAAATCAATTAAGTTTAATTATTTTTGTCAATCACTTGTCTGTAAGGCCATTCAAAATTGACTGAAATCTTTCTAAGTTAAAAAATTTTGAGCCATTTTTAAAGGGTGCATTCAGTGGTACTTATGTATTAATTTATTAAAACTATGGTCAGTAAATGGACCAAGCTTTTCGAGTGCTGTTTGAATTGTAAGTTAAGCTACATAGGTAGGTACATAATTAAAACCATGGTCATTATTAACCTTGTCCTTTCCCTGATCAAATGGTCCAAATTTTATATATTCCTATAACAATGAGTCTTGGTAAGAAGGGCAAGTTTGATTCTCACATTAATGAAAATAAAAAAAAAAAACAAATTGAATAACATACAAAAAGACCGATATAGTTATTTTTTAATATAAACTTTTTCATCACTTATTGTTACTAGATACTTTTAATATATCTTTTTTCAAATGACCTCAACTTAGGAATCTAAACTTCCGTTAGAGTCCCAAAATATCCAATATTTTACGTGGGAAATTGCATCAACTCTTCGCCATTATGAGACCCAAGGCAGAAAGATAGCAAAACCTCCAATGAGAATACAAATATAAACTATAAGATAGCACTAGGTGGAAATTGTAAAGGAGGCAATATCATCAAATTAGAATGATAATCTCGCAAATCACGCACTCATTAGTCATTACGGAATGTCCATTGTATAAATAAACCACACAAGATTTGCACGCCACGCATGTGTAAGTAAAAAATATCAGAAATGAAGTCGCGAGAGAACGGTGAAAAGAAAAAAAAAAAAAAGCCACACATACAAACACTTGCTCGATAGACCAAAATGTTCTGTTAAAGAAAAGGAAGCAACATTCAAGATTCTGGAACAGTGGCTGCTGCTGCTGCCGCCGCCCGTTTGATTGATGCAGACTTTGTCAGATGATTATAGCTCCCTTTCTCCTTGAAAAGCTGGGAGAAATGGTGCTTGCAATACAGAATGCCCTCAAGGGCTGCATAATTCGATGGGGTTATGGGACAACCACCATGTGAACACTTGAAACATGATTTGTGATAGGCCTGCCCTTCCACTGTCACCTAAAATCAAACAAAAAGATACAAACATTTACAATAGTAACAAGAAAACCAAGTTTAAGTTCTAGTTCTGGTTATGCGCAGAACTGCAGATTTATATTAGACTTACATTTTACTCATTGAAGATAAAGTTAGTATATTTTTCAGTTTTGTATAATACTACTATCCACTTTCATTCCAGCGGAGCTACTTCTCTCAAGTAAAAATTTCTCATTTTCTAACAGAGCTACCCCCGGTATGATTTTCAGTGGGTAATAAGGTCATGTTTGATTCCCTTCTTACCTTTTGGCTTTAAAACAATTTTCTAAAACAATGTCACACTACACAACAATCAATTTCTCCTTCAAAATCTATGAATTTTGAAAAGTTTCCAAAACAAATGCCAATCTACTCTCCCATCCTATTGACAGAAGAATAGAAAAAAAAAAAAAAAAAAAAAAAAAAAAAAAAAAAAAAAAAAAAAAACTGATACAAGAGCTTGACATTACCACAAACACAAATTGCCAGGTATATGTCACTATCTCAGGATGGATTTCGTTAGATGGAAATTTCATAATAATTATTTGTGGGTGGAGTAAGAAGCTCCACAATTATTCACAAGCAAATATAATTTTGCTTTCTTAACCTGTAGAATTGTGAACTAAATCAGAATTTATGTTTCATCATCTTAAGCACAGAAATAAAATATGAAAGTTTATCTCCACACAATCATCTCCCATTAAGATAAGGAAGCCATACAGATTCTAGCTGTGGTCCAAAAAGAAAATGAAGTTCAAACTCCTCTTTTGCACAGGATTATTTTTGAGTCAGTAACACGCTTGATTTCACAGAATCAAGTGTACCAGACCAGACCGAAAGGGGAGTCCAAACCTAAAATACTAGTCCATTAGATAAAAGAATCTCAAGGCTTGACAACTACTTCAAGTAGTTTATTCTACTCAATATAAGACTCCTAACACTTGAACATCAATATGCCCAATTTGTAACAAAATATTTTGTAACTATGATGAATATTGACCATCATCGAGTATTTTTGCTTGAGATTTTTGAATCCTACCTTCTCCAATGGATAAGCAGTTTTCCCACATGTTGCACACTTTTCTTGTGTGCCAGAAAACATGCTCGCAGCTTTACTAGATGACCTTGTCTGGAAAAAACAAAAGATGCCAATGGTTATTCAATAATACGACATGCTGCAGACCTGTTTACCACAATGAAGTTTGAAAATTGCAAAATAAAGCTTTTTACCAGCTCTGGAGTAGTCTTATCAGCTAACTTTGCAGCTGTTCAAAATGAAAATGTGGCCAATTAAAGCGACATCTGATTCAAAAATCACACAAGCACAGCTTCACCTCAAAAAGAAAAAGAACAACACATACGTGACTGGAAGTTCTTGCTGAAGGTGCCAGTCTCCTTGAAGAGCTGCTCATAGTGAGGTTTACAGTAAAGAACACCTTCCATTGAGGAATAGTTGCTCAGCTGAAACAAAAAAGGTCAACAAATGATTCGTATGAAAGTTTAAACTGAAATACACTAATGCTAACTCAGTTAGTGTCCAACGTTACTAACTGTTCGAATAAACTTCATAAACACTCATATGGAAAGAAAATAAGAAGGTAAAACGAATTGAGTTTCTCCAATAAGTTAAAATCAATTTAAGCACCTCACTTTCTAGAGAAGTTTGGTAATATAGCTGTTCCTTCCCTTAAGGTGCATAAGTTGATTTTAGCTTATAGGAAATGTTCAATGCATTTTACTTTCTTATATTTTTCAGCTGTAAGTATCTATGGAAAAGCTTATTTCTTCAGACGCGAAGTAAAAGGAGCAGATCTGTGTCATTACAAGAAGCAAGTGAAGATTTTAGACTCCAAAAATTCTTAGCTTTATCAAATTCTAAAAAGAGAATGAGGGTGGTGTCCCAATTCTTTTTCTGATAAGATCATAAACTCACAATATCTTTTTATTAATCAGCTAAAATTCCCGTCGAAATTTTACATGGATGCAAGGCAGCGTCAAACAGAAAGCAAGAATCTTTAGCAGAAATTAACAAATATCAATAAACAACAGTATTAATAAGCCATCAAATAAATAATGCAACTAACAAAAACAAACAAAATCAAAATCATATTAATAACGCCAAAAAAGGTACCTTTAATGTTCCTTTGCAGTGGGAGCACCTGAAGCAAGCTTTGTGATAAGCAGTGCCATCTGCAGAAAGCTGATCAACGGGATAAACCGTTTTCTCGCAAGCCTTGCACTTTTGCTGGGTTCCGATAAAAGACATTGCTGTGGCTTTTAGATCTAATTTCACCACCAATTCCAAATTCACAAGGCACTGGATCGGGTTCAATGACTACTTTTAGTGTTAGATTTGCCTGTGACAATAACTTGAGCTACCCATGTCAACCAAAAACATTAACAACAATGAGCACAAAAAGTTGGAGCAAACCGAAGAAGAAAAAACAAATTTTGAAAGCTTTAAAAAATCCTCGTATGAATGAATCTGTTTGGTATAGTTGAGAGAAATGAAATAGTATAGAGTTAGCGCAGTCAAAATGGGTATTTCATTTTCAGCATACCTTGCGAAGAGAAAGTGGTGAATGGTGGATCGGTTGTGATCTGAAACTTTGAACTGAAAAGCTGAAGATAAAGATAGAGTGAGAAATTCTGAGGGCGACAGTGAATAAGAACAAGAAGATGAAGTTGAGACACAACTCAGGTTGGAACTCTGGAAAATGAATGTCATTCAATTTATATTGATTGATAACAGATCATATCTTGGTCATCATAATGAAAATCCATTGAGTAGAGAAAATGAATGCATTTCTATTGCAAATAATAATATTCTTTCCCATTACTCTTTATAATTAAAAAAACAATTAATTCAGTTTATAATAATTTTATACTTTTTAAATTACCTTTATTGTCAAAAAATATGTGAGTTTGCCTTTTTTTCGTCAGCAATATCTTAGTTCAAATATTTAATACAAAAAATATATTGGACTAAGTTGTGTAAAAAAACGTAATTTTCAATAAATAAGATAAGAAAGAAAGATTAATAAATATTAGGAATGAGGATACAAATATCCTTGCTGTCTCCATTGACACTTTTTTATTCGTTTGGTAAAGTCCACTAATGCTGTTTCTCTTCTTTTTTTTCTTTTTTTTTCTTTTTTTTTCTTTTTTTTTTCTGTCTCTGGAGTCATGGTCCATCATGGCCAACAAACCAATCAGACCATCAAAATTTCTCAAACTTCTTTTTATTAATAATTAATTAATAATGGATTAATCTCTTTCTTTCTTTTTTTTCCTGATACATTGTTTTTAAAGAAAAAAAACTGTAAGTAAATTAAACTCGCATGTCGAAATTTCAAAATATAAACAATATTCATTTTGTTATGAATAACATTAATTAATACGCGTATGATCATAATTCATTGACCTACATCTTATTTTCGTACAAAATGAGTATTGAACACAAATTTCATATAACTTATTGTGTATATAAAACAGGTGAAATGTTAAAAAACAAGGAGAAAATAAACCAAAAAGGTTATTTTGTTTAAATGGTGAAATAAATAAAAGAAAATCATTGAAGTAAATGAAGCAACACATACAAAGAAATAAGCCTAAAGACCAGTTATAGATACTTTGTTTTATCCTCGTTAGATTAAATAGAATTTCCAAACTTATTATTATTATTATTATTATTATTATTATTATTATTATTATTTTTATTATTATTATTGTTGTTGTTGGTATTATTACATTAACAATAAAAATTTTAGACACGTTGTTTAAAGATGGGATAGACAGATGCAGTTCGAATA
This sequence comes from Vigna radiata var. radiata, assembly GCF_000741045.1. Lineage (NCBI taxonomy): Eukaryota > Viridiplantae > Streptophyta > Magnoliopsida > Fabales > Fabaceae > Vigna > Vigna radiata. The sequence continues at coordinate 10,207,975 of NC_028353.1, forward strand.
TAAATGCAAAATTTATTTTATAAATGTTCTGTGATACAAAATTAAATTAAAATGTATTGCTTAAATGAGTTATTAAGATCTATTTCAGTGATATTTATGGAATTTATATCTCATGTACTATTTCGCTATTGGATGACTAGTTGGAAAATCTGTTAAATTTTTTTATTTAATTATAAGATAAACATAAAGAATATATGTAATGTGAAACTCGTTTTATCAGTCAAACTGGTGAAATTAATATAAAATTGAAGTCCAGTTTCTAATAGAGAGTAATAATAATATGATAATATAATAATATATAATATATGACTTGATAGTTTTGAAATAAAAAATAAAATAAATACCTTAAACGGGTATGTAAATACCTAGTTATAAAAAATTACACATACAACTATAACTAAATTTTATTCTTTCTTTCATTTTTGTGGGTTTTTTTGGTTTAATTTAAGGTGCTTCTTTTTTCATTTGATAATGAACCGTGTTTTTATGTGATGGTTTTTTTTTTTAATTGGTGTCATTTTATTCAATTTTATATATTATTGTCATTTTCATATATTATTCAATTTTACTTTTCATGAATTTATGATAAATTTGTTGTTGTTTTTATTGACAATATTTTAATGTATTTCTAAAATTATATCGAAGACATTTTGGAATTATGTTCTAAATTCTTATAGAAATAAAATTTAATATAAAATGTGAAATTTGTTTAAATTTTGATATCACAAACTTGAAATTGTTTTACATTTAAAATAATAAAAAATATTATAGAGATACATCAAGATAACATTTGCTTTATCTTATGTATTTATCCGAATTTCACCAAGGGCAATGATACATAGACAACATTTTTTTATAACATTTTAACATCATCATACGTGTTATTGTGTGATTGGTCCAAATGACACAATGACATCACTATAGACCAATCACACAATGACACGTATGATGATGTTCAAATGTTGTCAAAAAAATGTTGTCTAAATATCTTTATCCTTCCACAAATAAGACTTGAATAATATGTTTTGGTCGATGAAGAACGAAATTATAAGGTTTATCATACATTTTTTTTTTTTTTGGTGTCAAACAACAAAAGCAAAACACGGAAACTTCTGGTAAATTATAATCTTTGGATGTATGATAATGAAAATGAAAAAATATATTTATGGACTTTGTAACAGGTTAAGCCGCGACAGTGTTTGGTCATGATGCAATATAAATTATTGTGAATAAATTAACAAATGCTCATTTTCTAATTATTAGCATCAAATTTTCCTTTGAAATGTGCTTATTTTTACATAAGAGAAATTATTAGTCTGTAAGATATACTTCTAAGGAGAGACTCTTACTTCACTTTCTGAGTTTTGCAATAGTTTATAAAGAGTCTTAGGAACAAAAGTTAGATTTAATCTAACTTGTTACCTTCAAACCTATATGGGAAATTTTCAAATATTTAGCAGTTAAAAGTTTGTGTCTTAAAATTGATGGAGTTTATTTATAACATTTTTTAATCCAGCATAAGAATGATTCCATATAAGACTTTATACAGAAGAAGATATAGAACTATGTTGTATTGGTATGAGTATGAAAAATTATTGATTTTAAACCAATAAATAATTCAACAATCGTGTGATAAGATCAAGATGACAAACAAAAAAGATGAAAACTTCTTAATATAAACAAAAAAAAAATATTATGAGAAATGGAGGTCCTTAGAGTTTCAAGAAGGGGATCATATTTGTAAATGAAATTGGTAGAACTCTCATAATTAAAAAACTTCACCTAAATTCATTAGTTCTTACCAAATTATGAAGTGTATTAGCTATGTCACCTATAACATTGCTTTATATCCTAACCTTTAAGAACTTTGTAATATATATTCACAATACATAAATCAATTCACATTATTATATAAGTAAGTTAAAATTGATTCTATTTAACAAATATTATAACTTATTTGATTAAAATATATTTTAAAACTAAAATGAATAATAATATATTTTAAAGCTAAAATGAATAATAAGTTTAATTATAGAAACAAAATTCCTAAATAAATCTTAATATAACATCATACTTTTAAATAACTTATTCATTTTATCTTCACTTTAAATGAAAGAATTATAAAGCATTATACTTTAGCTTCTAAGATCTTTTGTACTAAGCTCGGATGACCCAGTTTGAATTTTACATTCAAAAGAGATTATTATAACTTTACTCCAAGCTCAATAGTTATTAACATCTAAAACTTCGAAAAAAATAATAATTATTCTAAGGTAGTCAAACTGATGGAAAGGATGAGTAATGCTAGACCATGTTATGTTGATTATTAGTCGTGGAAACAATAATAGGAAACAAGAGGTAAATGAAAGATTAATCATATTTTTTTACCCTCTCGATACCATGTGAAAAAAAGAAAATAAAAAAAATATCTAATTTGTACGTTAATTAAACGAAACAACAACAAATATATACACGAGACATGTTTATAATTATCTTATTATGTTTTTATAATTTTGGAATACAGTCCCCGTAAACCATTAGCTAATTCCTATATAAGTTTGTTAATCTAACAAGGATAATTATGGTAGCTTATTAAGAAAAATCTTGAGATGGTATTGAGTTTTTTCCAAAATAATTATTTATTAAGCACAATAAAAAATTATAAAATAACTCTCATGCCAAAGTAGTAAAATTTAGTGTTTTTTTTTCTTCATCAATATATTTTATTTAATTTTAACTGGTGAGGGCAGATGAAAAAGAAAATTAATTGTAATACGTGATGGTATTTCTCAAAATTTTAAATGTTGAATATAGCAGACAGCGAAAATGATCAAATAGGCAAATCTGTGTTAACCTAAAAAGAGAAGCTAGAAGAAGATGATCGGCGTCGGAAAGGCCAAGCAGTACGGTAACGTCCTCGACAAGCCCCTCGCCAAGGGCAAGCAAGAGGTCCCTTTCTCTACCCTTCTTTCTCTCTCTTCCCATTTCAACCAATTCGTCGAGATCAACGATCCAGATCTCGCGTAATTCATCACTTTGATTCCGTGCTTCCAATTCCACTGCTAATTTGATGTGTTGTTGCAGGTTAGCTTGAGTGCATTCGCGTTCTTGTTTTCAGAGCTTGTTCAGTACAACCAAACGCAGGTTGATAATATTGGGGAACTCGAAAGAAGGTTATCATCCATTGCGTTTTGAATTAATCACAATCGCTTATCGGTTTTGTTTTTATTTTATCCGTAGGTTAAAACTTGGGAGATCGTGTGATAAAAAGTAGGTACTTGATTGTTAAGGATGATTTATTTTGCTTTCATAGATCCAGGAAGTTAACACTTAGTCTGAAATGTTAGTTACAATTGGATAGTGCCTTCGTAGTTTGTTTGAAACTTAAAGAAGCTTGAAGATATATAAATTCTAGATTGATTTGGCTTGAAAACATCATTTTCCTGATGCTTTACTGTTGTACTTTAACAATGTATATATTCAAATCGACGCGAATTAGTTTATTTGTTTAGCATCTAACAATGTAAATCTACCAGACTGGAGGATGCTGGATATGCGGTTGGGGCACGAGTTCTTGAGCTGCTTTGCCACAGAGATAAGGTATGGTTTCTGGCACAAATTTCTGTAACCGTTTTCTTTGTTTATCACAACCGGGGTTGGAAATCAAATTAGGTAATCCTTGACCCTGATAAGAGGGGATCCTATACTGTGCAATCCAGCAGTTTCCTCTCTTTCAAGGATTTCTCACTTTGGATGACTTAAATCTGTGCATGGGTATTATATTTCGATCCATGAGCCTGTGCTTGGAGTCTTGGACTTGTAAGTTGTAAGCTATATGAGCTATCACTTGGGTTCGATTCTTTTGTCAAACAAATAAAGGAGGAGCAGAGATAAAACACTAGTGTTCAGATCATCCCAAGTGATTTCTGTGCCTGTGGCATTTTCATAACCATCCCTATTCTTTTATTCTTCTTGATTAGGTTATTTGGTAATGATAGTTTGTTACTACGAAAGATGAAATCTCATCAGTAGTTGTTCAAGCCATCCATTATTATAATTAATAACTCTTAATTGCACGTAGACTAATAGATGTGCCATTTCTACTCTCTGTATTAAACAGACTGATCCACTCATTTGGCCTGTTAACCTTCGATCTACAAAGTGAGAGAATCCATGCACATCCTTTTTGTTGTTGTCAATGTGATATCACGGTTCAAAGAAGGGCTTGTATGTTGGTTGGTTTATTTAGCATTTTGATTGTTTGTGTATATTGAAACTTGACCCTAACTGATTTAATTTTGGAATGCATCTGTACTTTTTCGTTATTTTTTTTTTTTTTTTGCATGAGGTTAGCATGATTGATGTATAGTTATTCTTAAACTACAGGGAAACAGAAGAGAGACACGGCTGTTGGGTATTCTTTCTTTTGTACATAGTACAGTGTGGAAAGTACTATTTGGAAAGGTTAGCACCTTTTATCAAAATTTGCTTCTGTTCCGTTCCATCATTAACTGAATTATCTTGATGTTTGGAGAAGTGAAATAAATGTTGTGTTACACCAGCATATGAAATATCCTTTGATTAGATGCATGAGATTTTTTTTTTTTTTTTTGAGCCTTTGTCATCCTGTTATGCATAGCCTTGGCAGACTGGCAAAAAGGTTCTGTGGAATTCTGTCAGAGAAGAAATATTCATCTGTCAGAGAAGAAATATTCACCTTGCACTCTTGGAAAGAAGATTATCGTAGCTGTGAATCGTGCATTACATGACAAGATAGACTACTTTATTCAAAGCCATTTTGATTGTTCACTCTTGAAAGTTGTGATGGTTGGCTTTAGCAAGCTTGTGTGGGTTTTCACAGTAATCTTAAGGTTCATCTTGATTTGGTATTTGGAATAAGAACACTGCTTAGTCTAAGGCACTTTAAATGTAGAGCAAGTAAATATATTGTGGTTTTATTTTATATTCTATTGGTTACTAGGTCTTATTCCCCTAATCATGGATGTCCATTAACTGATCTTTGGTGCTTGGGAGCATGCTGGGTTGGTTTGATCATCATCATGTCATGTTTACTTGTTTATACAAAGAATCACCAATCATTGATGAAACATTGGTTCTTGACGAACCTGCATATTTTTGTCATGTGTTCTACATCATGATTTCCCATGTGTCTTTTGGAAATTCTTATGTACGGTCCACTTTGCTGATCTAGTGAGAGACCTGAAACACAGTGCGTTAGCTGTTCGAATAGTCCAATATCTGCCTAGGCAATATATCTTGTAGTTATGATGTAAGAGATATGACTTGAACTTGAACCCAATGGAGATTTGATACCATTTGTTTTAATAATCGAGCATTAATTATTCTACTCTGTTTTTTCATGTCATATACTCGTTTCCCCTGGAATGCGTTAAGTAGACAACTATCTTAATTTTTTAGCAGCTCCTTAAGTTTCAATGCTTTTCTTCTTATATTAGGTAGCTGATTCACTGGAGAAAGGAACCGAACATGAAGATGAATACATGATTAGTGAAAAAGAGCTTCTAGTAAACAAGTAATTTCAGTATCGACATTTTATTTGACTGTTACATAATATATTTTTGTTCATCAATTAGTTGTGAGCTTGTATGGATCTCTGCTTTATAGATTCATTTCTATCCCAAAGGACATGGGGACGTTTAACTGTGGAGCATTTGTTGCTGGAATAGTACGGGTAAGTATTTTTCCTTGCTCAGTTACTGTCATCTGGTTATCTAATCCTTACTGAAAGATCCAATCAGTAGTTTTGTTTTGTTTCATCTACCAATGAAGGGCGTTTTGGATGGTGCCGGATTTCCGGCTGTTGTAACTGCGCATTTTGTGCCTATGGAAGGTCAACAACGACCACGGACGACAATTTTGATAAAATTTGCTGAAGAGGTATACTTCCATTGCTTTTACTTGTTACGTGTACGCATGCTGATAGCTAAATTATAAACTGATAGTTTCGTTTCGGTTTCTACCTACCAGGTGCTACAAAGAGAAGCAAGATTAGGCTGATATTTTACCAAGAATTTTTAATTATGATATCTGTAATGCTGTACACCACCATAGAAAGATGTGGAACTTACACCACTGCATGTGAAAAAGTAATTTAGGATTTTCACTACCCTATTGATTTCTATGAACTCAGTGATTTTTATTCTGATGTATGCTATGTTCGGAATTATCCTTACTGAATTACATTGTACAAAAAAATCTCGGGTTCGTGTTGATGCTAGTATTTTCAAGTTCTCTCTAACCCCTTGTAATAGTTGAGCATAAAACCGAGGAAATGAAAGCTTGATTTGCTAGCAAAGCATGGAATTAAAATCGCCTATGGAGTCTCCGTCATCTCCCAACGATTGGTAAATAAGAGCATGATATAAAAAAATATAAAACAAATTATATTTGGCATAAGCAGTTGAAAACTTGACAAAGTAAAGAAGTTATTGAAAAAAGAAGTTAGTATTAAATTTGAAGGGTTTATTACATTTATTTGATTTTTTTACATAGACGAAAAATATTTTATAAAAAAAAATCTGTTTAGATTCGATAAGATTATTAGAAATGATAAAGTTTGTACATTGAGTACTTTGTGTATTTTTTTAACAAATAATTCTGCTTAAAAATTGAATAGGATTAATATATACTAGCGAAAATACTTAGTGATTATGTGTTAGATATGCTTGTCTTCTATCATTTTGTTTTCTTTAGTTAAAATTCAATTATTGTAATATTTTTTATTATTTTCTATATAAATTTTAATATATAAAATATTTTTATATATATATATATATATTATATTACATATTACTTTCATGATGTATCAGACTAAAGTATTTACAAGAATAATACTAGACATACTTTTTACATTTATTTGATACATGGTACAAGAATAAAATGAAATAAATTTTTGTTCATTTTTTAAATAGAAAAGTAAAAAATAATAGTATAAATGAATTCTTACATTTATTTGATACATGATACAAGAATAAAATAAAATAAATTTTTGTTTTCTTAAATAATAAAGTAAAAAATAATAATATAAATAAATGTAAAATAATTATGTGTGTCAAAACATCAAGTTTTATTTATAACCAATATTCGAAAATATTAATTTTTACATTTAATTTACTCTAAATATTTTAATTGAGAGAATGTTTGCATTTGTAATACCTAAATACAATTTAAGATTTATTAATTTTCTCTCAAAATGACTAAAAGCTTAGTTTTTTAATGTAATAATATATATTTCTAGCTTTCTCTTAAATCAAATATTTCAATATTTGTATTTGTAGTGGATGAAATAACGTTTTTAATAACATTTATCGTTGCTCGTATATGAAAAAAAAATGAATTTCAATAATCTTGAAATAGAAAAAGAATTGATATGCCAATGCATTAATTTTTATTTTATATACATTTATTAAACACTAAACTTTACTTTCTATCTTTCTTCTTATCACATCATATATTTTATAAACTTGATACTTTTACTTTTTAGGAGTATCGATGAATTTTTGTTGTTGTAGGTAAATAATTTTTCCTACAAAAATATTATTAGAATAATTATATATGTTTATGTTTATTTGGAACATATTAAAAAATAAAATGATTTTAAAGTTATATTTTTAAGAAAAAAAAAGTAAATAAAAAATAATTAAATAAATGTAATTTTTTTTTAAAATTGTACGTATCTAAATATCATTTTTCAAAATAGTAACTGTTTATAGGATTGATTGGTCGGGTCCGCAGTGTGTTGAGTGTGTTAGAAAATCAGCGGTCCATGTTTCTGAAATCACGGATGCTGAAAATCAAATGGCAATCCAATTTCAAAATTTAGAATTTAATAAACACAAGTGTTGAGCACATCTCTTCCTCTCTGATGCAATTCACAGAAGATGCATCTCTTTTCTCTTCCCACCGAATCCTTGACCATTCATGTGAACATCCCTGTCACGTGATACATATCATGTTTCTTCTTATTGGTTTTTGGCATTTCTATATTCATTAAAATGTTCTCATGCAAACCTGTCTCTCTTTCGCTACGTACTCGTGGACGTCAACTCCTTCATTTCCTCATGTGACTCCTATTTTTGTGTCCGTGACTTCCTCCCTTTGCTACAGACAAATTACACTTCTCCAAGATACCCGTCTTTTAACTAGTTTTAAGTCCAATTTCCTGGCGTAAGTTTCGCCAATAATAACCACAGTAACATAACTACTATATCCTAATCAAACATGCATTTATTTTCAATGTATTCACCACAAATTGGCTTTATCTTCACCTCAACTGTTCAATAAAGCAGTCACATGTTTGGACTTTCTGCTAGCCCCGTTTGCCCCAGTTCATCATGTGACCTATCCAACCCTTCTTTTTAAACCACGAAACCAAAAACAATCTTCTGCGAGTCCAATATTATCTCTCAAAATGACAACTTTTGAAACAATTAATTTGGTGTTAATTAATCCGTATATACCCGATGACTAGTTAACTAATCTCCCATGTCCCACGTTATAAATATAAACAAACCATCACTCCATTCTCTGAAGCCTCTAATTCTGTTTGTCTCATAAGTGCACATGCAAAAAGGGATGGCTTCACCAACTACATTTTCGCTAATGTTACACTTTCTGTTGTTAATATTATGTTCTTCGTTTCATCAACCAAGCTTAGCATTCACATCGCAAGAGTACCAGGAGGCTCTTGAGAAATCCATTCTCTTCTTTGAGGGACAACGGTCTGGAAAATTGCCTTCCAACCAGCGACTAACATGGAGGGCAGATTCTGGATTGTCCGATGGCTCTTCTTATCATGTATATACATTTATATGTAATTACAATTTTAAACTAAACTGTCTTATAGTTTTGCTCACTGAGAGTTTAATCTTGATTAATGTTGTAATTCAGGTAAACCTGGTAGGTGGTTATTATGATGCTGGAGATAACGTTAAATTTGGGTTGCCGATGGCCTTTACTACAACATTGTTAGCATGGAGTGTGATTGAATTTGGAAGCTCAATGATGGACCAGATTGAAAACGCTAGAGCTGCTATCCGCTGGAGCACAGATTACCTTCTTAAGGCTGCCACCACCACCCCTGACACATTATATGTCCAAGTGAGCATACTTTATCTAACAGCCACCAAATTAAGTTCCATGCCTAGTTTGATGCAAAGTTTCTAAGAAAAACCATGAAAGAAATTGTTGAAAATTAACAAGAGAGGTTGACTAATGCAGGTAGGAGATCCGAACATGGATCACAAGTGTTGGGAAAGGCCTGAAGATATGGACACTCCACGCAATGTGTATAAGGTATCAGCTCAAAACCCAGGATCAGATGTAGCAGCAGAGACAGCAGCTGCACTGGCAGCTTCTTCAATAGTATTCGGAGATTCGGATCCAGCTTACTCCTCCAAATTGCTTCAAGCAGCCATCAAAGTAATTAGCAAATATAGAAAACTGTTCCTCCATTTTCATTTCTTGCTAGCTAAGTGTTCTGTATGTTAATTGTCTAATCAATCTGAATGTTTATTTTCAGGTATTCAATTTTGCAGACCGTTACAGGGGTTCTTACAGTGATTCTCTTGGTTCTGTTGTCTGTCCATTCTACTGCTCTTACTCCGGATACCATGTAAGGCACACGTAGCTTCAAAAACTTAATTATATTTGTAACAATGAAACATGTGGCACGAATACATGGGTTCTGATTGGACTTGTTTTTGTTGTAAATGCTAAATAAATAGGATGAACTTCTGTGGGGTGCATCATGGATTTATAAAGCCTCAGGAACTAGCTCATACATGCAATATATTCGATCCAATGGCCACATTTTAGGTGCTGATGATGATGGTTTCTCCTTCAGCTGGGATGACAAGCGACCCGGAACTAAAATCCTCCTTTCCAAGGTACCCTCTTTGTTCCCTCTTTTTACTTTCTACTCAAATTTCCTGTAGATAGATTTTTTTTATTCTTAGAGGGGAAAAAACTGAACTTTTTTCATAAACAAAATAAACTTGTAAATACCTTTTAAAGAATAGATCAAATAAAAGTTAAACATAAAAATTGATTTTCTAAATTCATTTTCTGTGACCCTACATGCCATCAAACTTTGTATGTATGTGTCACTTACAAGGATTATTTTGGATGGACTCGATGTCAGGAATTCTTGGAGAAAAATTCAGAAGAGTTCCAATTATACAAGGCACATTCAGATAATTACATCTGTTCGCTAATGTCTGGAATACCTGGTTCTCAGGCTCAGTATACCCGAGGTAAAAAATCTCGATTATTTAATATTTATCCCGATGGTTCATTAGAAAAATGATTGAGAAAGTGAAAGGAGAGTAATAATATTTTCACAGACACAAAAATTCTTTTTTTTTTACTATTTACCTTACGACTAACAAAATCTTTAATTCAGAAAAGAAAAATATTTGTTGTCTTTAATAAAAAGTCATGATTCATTGATGTTTGGTAGTGAAACATTTTACTGTGAAATTGTGCAGGGGGGCTTCTTTACAAGGGGAGCGAGAGCAATTTACAGTATGTGACATCGACAAGTCTCCTTCTGTTGACATACGCTAAGTATCTTTCTGCAAACGGGGGCGTTGTCAGATGTGGGACTTCGACGGTCACGGGTGAAAACCTTGTAACACTAGCCAAAACACAAGTTGATTACATTCTGGGCGATAATCCAAGAAAGATGTCGTATATGGTGGGTTTTGGGGAGAATTACCCAAAGCATGTCCATCACAGAGGTTCCTCTCTACCTTCGGTTCGTGCCAGGACTCAGCACATTTCCTGCAACGAGGGGTTTCAATATCTCTATGCTGGTTCTCCCAATCCAAATGAGCTTGTTGGAGCTATCGTAGGTGGTCCTGATAGCAATGATAACTTCTCCGATTATCGAAACAACTATCAGCAGTCAGAACCAGCAACGTACATCAATGCACCCTTTGTAGGTGCTGTTGCCTATTTCTCTGCTAAACCACCAACCTATTATTAAGAATAGTTCTGAAAAATAAACAATAGTAGTTGACGCTTGTATTTAATTAGAAGAATCTCAGTATGGCGTTGGTCCCATATCGTTTAGGTCCGTGATGAATGTTTCCACAGAAGGTGACATTGACAAGTAAGGATTTTTCTCAAATCTATTATTCTCTTCTAACTACAAATATATTTTTATGACAAGTAAGGATTTTGACAAATTAATGAGACATTGTCGTAATAGCAAAACTTTTAACCAACATATTTTTCAGGACAACAATCCTGAAATATACACTTACCTTAATGTTTAAAATAGCATACTTAAATAAAATTATCTTATTTTCTTTAGTTTGATTTGTGTATTTTAAACTATAATAAATCTCTCTTTTTTAAAAAAATAAAAATAAAACACTAAATCAACAAGTATTATATTTTAAAAAAATATATTAAAAGTTAGAAATAAGAAACTCACATTTTAATGAACTTTGATAAAATATTGAAAAAATTTAAATTATTGAAAAGGTGAAATATATTTTTGATTCCTAAAATTTTAGATACATTTATTTATAATATATATATATATATATATATATATATATATATATATATATATAAAGCACATAATGATAATATATAATAATAATAATAATAAAATATATAATTTAAATATTAAATAAAATTAATTTCTAACAGTAAAATAGTTTTGATTATTTTATATATTTTTAAAAAATTATTATATCTATCAAATAACTTATAACTATCACAAACATTTTTTTTTTCATCTTCTTTCATTTTTTATTTTAATTGAAATAACCTCATTTTTCATTATCTTTTCATTTTTTTTATTATTTTTCACTCTCTCAACTCCACTTTTTGAAACAAAAATGTGACTTACAAGTCATATATAATTTTCTATTGGGTAAAATTTGTTTTAATTCCTTATTATATTACAAAATTCATCTTTAGTTCTCAATATTTTTCTAACCAGTTTTAATCTTTTAACAATATTTTCTTTATCAATTCCTATATATATTTGTTTACCAATTTAGCTAGAGTTGTGAAAAATGTACTCAAATATTAGACCCACAATCATCACATCTAAACTAAACTTGTGATTGGTTAAGCTGACCCACCAACCAACCTAAAGCAACAATAATTAGTTCAATCATTCTATCTCACATTCTTACCGTCTTAACCCAATTTAAAGATATAAAGAAATTGATTCATTTAAAAATAATAATTTAAACTGCCATAAATAGGAGTTATGAAATTGTTCAGTTATTAAAATGTATAAATGTTTGTAAGTTGTTTTCCATGTTTTCTCTTTTTATTTGTCTTATAATCTAACAAAAGAAATTTGTTTTGATAACATTTACTCACATTAACTGACAGGAGAGACTAAAACTAACAAAATACAAACTTAAAGGTCAAGAACTAGTCAAAATTTGTTTGAGAAACTAAAACTATTAAGTAAAATGATGAAGATTAAATGTGAAATTTCTGAAAAGATACGAATAAAGGACTGAATTTATCAAAAAAATTACACATCACCACTACATCAATTAAACTAAATTACTTACATAAATAATCATTTTCATTAGTTTGATTTATCAATCTTAAATTCTATTTAGTGATAGCTACGATTCAAACCTACTTTTAAGATAAACCTTGTCGGTTGAGCTTAAGAAAATATATAATAATTATTAAGATTAGATGTAATTAGAATAAGATTCATTACTTAAGATTAATTAAAAATATAATAATACAAATATCAACAAATAAATGACAACAAGACCGAGTGATTTAAGTGATAATCTTTCTAGACTAAACGCCCTTTCCATTGTGAGTTGAAACTAAATAAATAAATAACTGACTATACTCTTCGGTATACCGTACGTAATGAGATCTTGCATGACAGAGTTAATGTCCTCTGCGAATATTTGCTACCTATTTGATGAAAATTTGCATGATAGTGTTTCTTCTCGAATTTGTATGATTGTTGAATTCCTCTTTACAAATAGATTAAAAAATAAAATTATTTTTGTGGTTTATGAGTTTGTATAGTAAGATTTTTCGAACCGATTGTTCTGGAAGATACAAATGAAAGATCCAATTATTTCAACTCGTGTCTTACTAGCAGCAGCATTACATGATGGGGTGGTTTTACTTTCACGTGATTTGCTTACATTTGGCAGGAATGAATGTGTGACCAGCCATTTGCTTAATCATTCTTTATCATGCTTAACAATGATATTGTATATTTTTGTTTTTCTGTAAGAAAGAAATCCAAAGGTATCTAAGGAATCGTGTTCTCGTTTGGAGCAATCAGCTCCTTTTTTACCTATGCCATTTGAGGTCATAGTCTCTGTAACTGCTTGTAGAATGCACCAATGGCCTTGATAACCATTACTTTATAGGAAAAGCTATGTTTCAGATATAATAAATCTTTGATCGGCTGTTTTAACTATTTAGATTGTATAGTCTCTTGGTATGATAATATGAACAAGCTTTTAGGCTGTAAGAGACACTTCCTGAGCAAAGTTTGTTTTTCATGTAGTTTTTTAGTTTTCTTGATCTAATCAGTGATACCAGCATAAAATTAACTTTATAGTGATAAACAGGAAATATGTGACTAAATTGCAGGTAGTTGTCTGAAGATAGCATATATATTTTTGTAGAAGCAGATAAAATTGACAATGAATTGTTGGTCTAACAGATTAAGCAGCTGCTCCAACCGCTACACCACTCTTGAGCCTGGACTCACCGTATAGTGTTTCTTCAAACCGGATGATCTCATTCTTGGATCCATAAGCAACTTGAGTTCTCTCATCAATGTTACTGATCACTTTGTCCAGCACAGACTGATGACCATCACTGCTGTAACCTCCAGCGTTTTCAATCAAGAGCCCTAAGGGAGCTACCTCAAACAAAAGTCTCAGCTTGGCTTTGGCAGATGGTGATGCCACGTTAGTGAAGATGCCTTTTTCTTTTACAATAATCTGCAGACAGATGAAATTTTTAAAGCATATGGATTGTTATACTAGGTTGACAGAACATCCATGTCTCAGAATATGAAAAGCTGCTCCGCCTTAAAACATTATGCATGATTATGTTAAGAAAAGAACCTGGTTGACATCCGGCACCATTCCTCCAGTGTATCTCAATGTGTATTTTTCATTCACGTAGTAGTTGATCAACTGTCGATGAAAAAGAAAGCTGTAAGTAATATTAAACATCAGTATAACACTAAAATCTTCCTTTACTGGTATCAGAATACAGTTACATTAGCATAATTGAGGTTGTCAGATGTGGCTCTCAAATTTCCTGGAGAAAACAGTTTTCCTTCACCAATTTCTGTGGTCTCTTTGACATGCTGCCATTTTCCTGATATATGAAATATACATTAGATATTTTTGTCATGTGATGAAGTTTTTCTAAAATGATCAAGCCGAGATGTATAAGTGAAAGTTCAGTGTGATGATCTTAACCCACTAAAACTTAATGTATGAACTACTTGCTTACTGGATTTTAATAAATCTTATCTTACCTTCATCAAGAAGAAGAAATTCATGGGTGCCTGGGAAGCCTTTTATAGCAATCACATATGTGGTTCTAGGACCCATAACCCCCATGGCTGCTGCAACTTGATCTCTTCCGGTGACCCCAGTCAACTTATCTCCCGGCCACACACCAAAAATGGTGCCGACTGTGAAGTTTGTGTCCACAATGCTGGAACCATCAAGAGGATCAAATGCAACACTAAATCCACCTGTTTGTTGCATATTCACACAAATGCATCACCTCAAAAGTTACATTTTGTAATAGAGGCAGACCTCAATTCAATTGCCAGTTTAACATAATTATTATGGCAGACCTTCAACTGGACCTCCCATGTCCTGGAGCTCCGGTACTTCTTCAGAGCAAGCATACTTGCAGAAATGGGAGTAATTCAAGGCCTTTACAATACAACATTGAAGATGTCACTTTCATTGCACATTGAAAATAAGACATCCATTTATGATAGATTTATTATCGGATTTTATGTTAACTGTATTAAAAAGTATACTAATAATGACTTTTGATTGATTGTCAATGCATATAATTGAGAAAAAACTCCAAGAGCTCAGTTCTTTGTAAGATAGAAGTTCATGACCTATCCTGGTCACATCATAACAGAGTCTCCCTAAGAAATCATTTGAACTGGTATTCATAAATGAACTTCGGAGAAATAAAATTGTCGATGAAAAGTTTTCGAACAAGAGATCCCACCATGATAACCAAAGTACTCTTTCTACTACTAATAATACTACTACTATTCATGATAAATTATTCTTGCATATTACTATATCATTTCATAATCTTGCACCAATCAAGATTGCATGAATTGGGTTAGTTATTAGTTAAATTATAACTGATGTTGATTGTTTAGTTGGGTAGAAGCTTATTGCAAAAGTACTGGTCTAACCTCAAAAAGGAGCTGGTTAGCCAGCATATCCACTGCAAGCTGCTCGTCCCCAAAAGAATTAACGCACTGCGTTCCGCCACAAGAAGCCGTCTTCACTTTGAAGGAAATTGTTCTTAATGCCTCTCCCATGGACACCAACAACCTGATCAACCCCTTATCTGGTGTTGCTTTTGTAAGGAATTCTTCCTATACAACACACACACACCAACATCAGTTTATTTCACGTGCATGTGAACCAAAATACCAAAAGTTTGAGACTTTGACACAACGCATTCAGCAAGTGCTTAGCTATATAGACTAGGATATGGACTCACCAGACTGTCACCAATTTCGCATCTGGTTACGAGTGAAGTAGACTTTGTCTTTGAAACCTTCAGTGTCGATTTGGATGCCACCCTTAGCGATTCTCCAAATAAAGAGCTTGATTTCAGACTCTATCATTGCAAACAAGTTCATTTTAAACATATATTCTCTTTCCTTGAATGCGGTGTCTTGATAGAAAGAAAGAAAAAGCTGCATGGTTGGTATATAACACTTTGAAAGTATAATTTAAAAGATTCAATCTGCATACCCTGAAGCCAAAAGATGGAGAGATGGAGGGTGGAGAGTGCTTGGAAGAAACAGTAGGTAAGAAAGGCCCGCGGGTGTAGCATGCTATACCAGTTTCCATGGCTGCAAGAGGATGATGTCCAAAGGTTGAAGATGATGTTGTGTTATTTGATGTTATTGCATTGATTGATAGATAGATAGATAGAGAGACTAAGAGGGAGAGGAGGGGATAGCAATTTTAGATATGTGGCTAACTATTTGTGTAGTGCCACGTGGCAGGTGCAGAGTAGATAGGCTAATGAAACTGCATTTTGGTATGAATATTTAGCATCGCATGTATTTATGTGGTTGTGCTATGGTCCTTTATAAACGAGATATGGTGGGGGAGATGCTAGTCACCACTGTTAGTAAGTATCTCACTTGTGTTCAACTATGTCTTCTGCAATCAAAATATAGTTTAGATTAAAGAATAACAATTTATTGAGATTAGGATATAGGAATATGAGGTAAATTTAATCTAAAAAAATATTCATGTTAACAAAAGTATATCTATACAAAATCTGAATTAATTCTATTATATTTTTCGATTAATCAGAATTAGTACACGGGTAAATGTTGAAAAATCATTAAAATACATTGAATGAGAAAAACTTATTTTGAGAATCCATAATTGATTACCTACCTACATTATGGAAGTTAGAATCGATTACATATGAAGTTTATGAAGCGTAAGTTCTTTACTTAAAGTTGTTAAAAGTTGCAGTTATTATTGGAGTGATTTGAATGATTTGACATATAAGAAACTACTATGGATTTTAATTTCCTCTTGATTTTAGTACAAAACAAGCAAAATTAAAGAACTGGTTAGATTAGATTGACCAATAATAATTCCAAAAAGACCATATATACAACATTGTTTCATATTTAATGGTTCTTAAATTTGTTAACGTAAATACTAGACAGGGTAAGATTTCCATTTTTAAGGAAATTATTTAGATGATGGTAAATACAGATGGAGTTATTCCATGTTTTCTTGATATGGCTGTGTGGTGCTGGTTCATCTATATATTGGTTAGAATATAACTTATCGATTGTCAAGCTTTTTCTAATTAGGGATAATGCCTTGGACTCTCAAGAATAGATGGTCTCCATGTTAATATATTTGCTATAAAATTCAATTTAAAGTTTCATATATTTTTCGTAAAGAAGAAGATCGTGTAGATAAATTTAATCATTATAATTTAACACTTATTTTTTATATGAATAAAAAAATAAAGACATGCAACTTCACCCTTTCGACGAGTACACACATTCATCAACCATAGTCAAGGTAAAAACAAAACAAAAACAAAGGAAAGACAGCAAAAATAAAAGGAAGCTTCCTTTCTCGTCCTTTAACTTCCGGATTCTTATATTAAAATGTTAAAAAAATAGAAACTAAAAAAGTTGAAGTGGTTGGATTCTGAATGATGAATCCTCCAATCATAGTACGACGACTAACAGAGAAGCGGCGAAATATCCTTGCACTCATGTCTATGGCAACGCCTTTGTTTTCTTTTAGCATTTTTAACGAAAATATACAAACTCTTTTTGGCAAGATTATTGCTTTGGCTTAGCGATGTCTTTCTCAGGTGCTTTTCTCATATAGCCTCATCTCCGTCTGAAAGTTTGAAAATATTTTTCAGAAGTTTGTTTTTTTTTTTTAAAGAAAACAACAAAGTGCAAAGCTCGGATCTTTTTGATTTGATATCATGAATGATAAATTTGGTATCATGAACGATGAGCAAATGAATTCTTGTTAAATTATAGGTAAACCCTTTGGCCCTTGGAAGCAAAGTGCAAAGAGGAGGTGCTTCTTGAACTGTACCATAGGTTCGTATTAGCTTGCAGTTTGGACTTCGAAGCTATGTCTTCATATGCTCGTCAAATACAGCAGCAACACTCTGCACCTAGTCTCTCAGACGATTCCGGTATGTAGTGCCAATTTTGTCACTCTTTAGCTATGAATTAATAGTGCCAATTTATTTTATCCAAGTTGCACTAGTTTCCCCTTGGGCTAAAGATGAAAAATAAATTTACTAATTTTATACATCATACATGTTCTTTGCATTGTTCTGTTTTTTAACATCTTCCAGATGAAGTTTTTTCTTTCGTGTTTTGCAGAGACAAGAAGCCATTATGAGCTAGAGTCAGGATTCTTCATGAAATCGTTTACTGCAACAATCTTTGTTGCTTCACTTGTCACCCTTGGGGTTCTACTAGTTACGTTGGTCATTTCCTTGGTGATTATGCTGCAGTCCTGCCAAAGTAAAAGCGCTGGAGTAATCGAGCTTCTGAATATAAAGGACTATTACAGTTATTGCAGGTTGTATTCTCTGCATGCTGAGCTCAATAACTTAGAAGGATACAATCTTCCCACAACATGCAGAAACCTGGCTGTTCAATATATCAAAGGAGGTCAATATGCCAGAGAGTTGGATTTGGCTATGTCTGTGATTGACGATTACTTCAAGAATGTTAAACCTTTAGAGGATGGATTGGATGTGATTTTGATGGACATAGATTACATTTTCCCTTGGAATCACTCTTCCAATTTGTTTCACAGGTAATCTCTTCAAATCAATGACTCTCAGTACAGGATGATAGAGGATATAGATTGCATCAGATTATAGTATAGTGGTGACAAAGTTTTTATCAGTGGTTTGTTAAACTTGCACCAGTTCACCAATTTTTTATTCATTGCTTCTCAAAACTCCGTTGATTATCAGTTTAAAACCCTTGTAGTTCTTAAAACATGATGTTGATCTTCATTATCTGTAATTGCTTCGAATATAAGCTTAACAAGGGTGTCTTTCCGTGTAGGTTTTATAATGACAGCACTAGCAACTGTATTAAAGAGGCAAACAATGTAAAGCTCATGTTTGTTTTAAGATTATACATGTACCTGCAAACTGGTGGATGGTCTATAATTTTGTTATCAAGAGAACCTAGAACATACCGAAACGTCACCATTAATCATCTTGTCTCTGCGGGATTTAGAAGCTGGTCTGCCTTGATAATGAGGTAAGTGATAATGATCCTTTTATATATCAAAGATCAAGCCTTGTTACCAAGTCTTGTGAGTCCTCAATCGGTTATGCTTTAAATACATCATCTTGTATTCAGGATTACCAACATATTAAGAGATCATTTAATATTTCAGAATTTTAGTTATCTACCAGGCTACTACTAAATTTAGTTTTAGGTTTTTCAAACGCATTATAAAGGTACATTTTTACAAACTTAGCTTTACCAAAAGTATCAAGTGAGAACTAAATCTTATGCTGTCAATTGTTTACTTTTTTTTACAGAGCAGAAGATTCAGATCCTACGAAAGGGTATGAGTACTTTTGTGGCAAAAGGAATGTGGTAAGGAAGAAAGGCTTCCGAATAAAAAGCATCATAAGCAGCCATATGGATGCCGTGACCGTTCGAGAGACTGGAGAGCGAAATTTTTTACTTCCAGACCCTCTGTGTGACAAGTTTATGAGAGAGCATAGATACTGAATGTTAGTTTCATCATTCATCCTTCGGGAAGAGAGTTCCTTTTATTATTCTCTGAATCTAAGTTTGTTCTTGCCACTCATTTAGCACCAATCCTACTATCTAATCTTTCCTCGAGGCTAAAATAGCTCTCCAACTTAGAGGTTTGTTTGTTATGTGGTTGTAGATCCTTGCATACTCATGTCTGAGACATTACGAGTATGTTTGAAAACCAATTAATCAAATGCAGGAAAATTTCGTTTTACTGATGTCGATAAGGCATTTAAATGTATCCAAACATGTATATAATATTATTACATATATTTTTTTAAGGAGTTCTTATATTTTTGACAATTAATTGATTTCATACAATACTGTACAACCACGATAAATTCTAAAAAGTTTTTTTCCACTGAAATGCTTATTTATTCTCTTAAATATAGTATTTATTATTAAAATAAAGTTAGTAAATGGTTGTCGACAGTAAACAGTGTTACACATAAAGATTTTAGTGCTTGGAAACAATTAGCGTGTTGCAGGAATTTCAGGCTCATAATCACGTTCCTTTGGAATCTTTGATAACAAGCTTAGATTGCGGAAATAAATCTGGATGACGAGAATCATGTAATTTCTTTGCAGTATTTTGAGCTTCAATTTCCATTTCAAGAACAAGGTTCTGCAACTTCAAATAATTAATGATACTTCAAAGGTAACTAAACCCATAATTGCCAAACGAAATTCCTTATTTAACCTGTTTCACCATTTTGCTTTTTTCTTTCCGAGCAACTGGTGTCAAATCAGTATTCTCTAATTAAAGAATTCAAAATAGAAAGATTGGGATAACATCTGCACAGGGGTAGCAAACATCTGACTGATTTAAAACCAACTGTAAATGGATATTCACATTAAAATAACACTAAAATAATATGAATAAACTAAAGAACTATTTATCAGTTACTACTTATTGCGTCTATCGGTCATTGATATACAGTTTTAAACTTCCAAGTATAGTCTCGTTTAGGAAACCCCTTGAAAATTTATGCCATCGCCATATTGCAAGGAACGGACCACTTTGCCTGGCCACCACGTTCTATGAGGTACTATAAAAAAATATATACCGAAAGCATGACAATGGCCTAGACCGGAGGCGGACCGCTAGACTGAAGCCGCTGCAACCACGAGATCCTCAGATTAGGCGTTTTCAATTGCAGAAAAATTTCCCTATATTCCTGCTTAAGGAATACATCTAAAGCAAACATGTAGAGCTCACTTCCTTGTTCTATTTCTTCCATTCTATCAAGGCATTCAATGCACTCACCGATGCTATAATTGCATTTGCCTTCAGTGGATGAAACTGCACTAGCATTCTTTTGAATACTTACACCATTTCTTGATACAACCGCATCACAATAACATTCGGTTTTCTCGTTAAAGTTGACAGTATCAAGTTCTTTTGTGTGAAAAGGGAAAGTAATAACACTATCATCACTTTTCCTTTGTTGAGCCGTGGGTTCAGTCTCTCCAGTAACAGTAGTTCCATTAAAGATGGCTTCCAACATGTCAGTGAATTGTAGCTCCTTTAAGCGAAATTGTGAAGCTTCTGGATTTTCCTGTACCAAAAAAGTGGAAATCATGAACTTCCGTTAAGATTTAGAAACTTCCATGGGCTACAAATTAGCTGCACTCAGAAACTTACCATACCTGTAAATAGTTGTTCCAATCTTCTTCACTAGCCTCAAACCTCAGGTTAGATGGGTCCCATTTCATGTAATTGGTGCCAATAAGCTTACACCAAATTTTCCATTGTTCCTTGGTAGAATCCCAGTGATTCTTAAGTTGTAATCTACCATAATTTAAACCAGTTTTTGCATAAAATGTTTCCATAATGTTTTTCCAACCTTCCTTTGTAAAATGTGTCCCGGGCTTATTCCCTTGTAACGTCTCCTGCAGACATAGATCAACAAAGATCTTGTGCACTGTAGGAGTCCATGCAGCTTTGACCTTGGGATGTGATGAACTGGACATGCTCTGCTCACTTGGAACTGTACTGATTGGGATGGCATTAACCATAATGGCACTCTTTAATCCACTATCCCGACCAACATTCCTACGTTTCTTCTCCCGCTCTTTTCCACGCAATGTAGCTGAGGCATCATTTTGCCTCTTAATCATTGCTACCATTTCCTCAGTTGGCATAGCTCCATCAAAGACGACACGTAATTTGTCAGAAAACTGGAGCTCCTTAAACCGAAATTGTGCAGCTTCTGGGAATGCCTGTGACAAAATGACTTCATTACTTTTAAAACAATGAAAAAGATCACTTATAATATTGAATGAATATCAGTAATTACGATGAATACTTTTATACAATTGTGCCAGTCTTCCTCAGAAGCACCAAACGTATTGGTATGAGGGTCCCATTTCATCTTATCATCACCAATCAACTTAGCCCAGATTTTCCATAGTTTCCTAGTTGAATCATAATGATTCTTAATTTGTTTTTTATCGTATCTCATACCAGTCTTTGCATTAAAGGATCCGACAATATTCCTCCAGCCCTCCTTAGTAAAATGTGTAGCATTCTTGTTCCCCTTCAACGTCTCTTCGATGCACAAGTCAACAAAGATTTTATGGTATGCAGGTGTCCAAGAAGCTTTTGGTGTTGGCGAACAGCCAACCATAATGGTACTATCTGATTCATAATCCCTACTAACATGCTTGCGTTTCTTCTCTCGCTCTTTTCCACGCAAAGGAGATGTAGCTGAAGCATCATTCTGCCACTTGAGACTGGCCCACCTTTTCATTTCCTCGACTCGATTTCCTCCGTCAAAGATGATATCGAGTTTGTCTGTAAACTGGATTTCCTTAGACTGAAACTGCGCAGCTTCTGGGGTTGCCTGTGAAAACTTGGCTTCATTATTATTACTCTGGAACCAAAAGGGCATCTTACAATCTTGGATTTGCATAAATTATAAATTAATAGTCACTATTCATACCTTTATATAATTTTGCCAGTCTTCCTCAGAAGCACCAAACGTCCGTGTTTCTGGATCCCACTTCATGTTGCTATCATCAGTCAACTTGACCCAGACTTTCCATAGTTTTCTAGTAGAATCATAGTGATTCTTAAATTGCTTTTTTTCATATCTCACACCAGTCTTCGCATAAAAGGATCCAACAATGTTCCTCCAACCCACCTTAGTAATTCTCGTCGACCCGGGTTCATTCTTCAACATTTCTCCAAGGCACAAATCAACAAATATACCATGGAACCCAGGTGTCCATGTGGCTTTAGAAGTCGGACTGGACATTCTTGTATAACGAAAATGTTCTGATAATTTTACACGCAATTAACGAGTGACAATCAAACCAACCAACTTCAATTTCATAAAATACAACAAGCTCCTATTCTAATTGTCAACTCTCCCATCTGAACCCCTACCAATCACACCGCAAAGAATAATAAATTCATCTTGCCAAGACTAGCATATAAGGAAATAACTATTAACAAATGAAAAAAAAAAAACATTAAACTAAAATAACTCTTGAGTGGGTACAATTGCACAGACCTTTGCTCCTAAGATGAATAATAACACAGATTTCACAAATCAAGATATTTTTACAACCTCAAATGGAGAGACTCTGAGCCGTGATATCTATAATTCACCTTCACCAACATGCACGTGCATGCTTCGATCATAGAAGGGATCAAGGATGGGGAAAGGGGGGTTTCAGTGATAATGGGACTAAAATTGAAAGGAAAAAACGAAAGATTAATCAAAGACGATGAATTGGTACTATCTTTGCATGCGCGACAAGGTATAAGAGCCGAAAAACATTTGGGGGAAAAACGGGTAACAGTGAGTGAGAGCGAAGAGGCGAAGTGTTATACCTGAACATCATCGACAATGCCGCATTTGTAACAAACGCTAATTTGATCGTCGAAAGTGCTTCGGAAACTCAAGACTCGAGATACGTATGTTCTTTTTCTCTGGGATTATTAGCTCCTAACCTTCTGTCATTGTTTCTTTTATTTTTTTTTTCTTTACGATCACAAACGAAGCCCATCAGTAAATGGGCAAAAAGCTAACTCTATTTAGGACCTAAGTTGAGAGAGCCCAATATCTATTTTCAACTTTATACTGAAAAAATAAACAAAACAATATCTTCTTTAAGTAGACACGTATGTGTTTATCTATGTTTCAAAATTGGACTTAATATCACAACAAAGATTCAGTTTAGCATGTGTAAGAGTCATTGCATTAAACAATTCGAAGACGTATGTGAATTTGGTTACTCGTGTTTCGTCATTCTTTTCCTTTTAAAGAATGATTTGATAGAGATAGATTAGATGGATTTGAAGCTCAAGTTTATAGTATATTTTTCTTTTAATTTAGAAGTGTGGTGGAGTAGATTTGTGAGAAATTTGATTGATAGATTAAAAAGTAAGATTATCAAATTTACCTATATGTTAAAAGTAATATAATATTATATTTAAATAACTCACAATTATTTTATAATTTTTTTAATGAATGAATTTTTTAAAAAAAGTATTAATTAAAATAAATAAAGATATAAAACATAACTTATTTTCACACTCTTGAAATCAGTTCCATCCACAACAGAACAAGTTTCATTTTTTTCTTTAAACACAATGAAATCGGTTTCAACTTTGACACATTCAGTTTCCCGTTAGTCTCCATGAATGTAATTTCAACTGTGACAGGAAGGATCTTAATGTAAAAGCATGGGTCTCACACTTAAATCTTAACTTTGAAGCTATATGACACATTAACATAGTTTATCTCTCAAATCATCACTTCCCGTTTTCTTGGAATAATAATTTCATGTAAAACAACACAACCTTAAGATACTTGCAAAGATTTACAAGTAAAACTTATGACAGATAACAAATGAATACTAGTAATAATTGATATAGATATTTAATTATTTGTTTGTTGATAAAACGAGTATAAGTATTATACTATCTAATCCATAAATATTCATTACTAAATAATAATTATTAATAAATTTTGTTTCATTTTTTTTAAAATTCAAATAACCAAAATAAAATTATTGATAAAAAAATATTGATAATAGAATAATTATTTAAAATTTAACTTTAAATATTTCTATTTCTTTATTTAGATCTATAAAATTGTGGTTATTTTGTAAAAGGTTAATTTTTAGAGTTTATGTTTTAGTGTAAATAATTTAAATTTGTTTTTGGTAGAATTTTTAATTGTATTTATTTATTATGTGTAAAATCTTATTAACTACAATAATAATATTTGTATGCGTATTTTAATACTGACATTATTTACATATATTTATTATATGAGAAAAGAGAGAATAGATAAAATAAAATATTATATAATTATTTTAGTAAAAATGTTTATTGTATTTACTAATTCTCTCAAGTATAACGGTGAAAGACAGGTAATATGTATAACTTGAGGGAGTTCCACGGTAATTCCTCTTTCCTTGTAAGTTTTTTTTTTTTTTCTTTTTTAACATGTAATTAATCGGAAGTTTATAAAAGAGCACTGAAATTTGAGCAGTTCTAATTGCTAGCAAATGATTTACATTTATCCGAAGGCATTTTTTCTCTATCACACCAGTTCCTGCTTCTCCTCTCTTGTGAAAACCACACAAGAGTTACCAACAGATGCAAGTCTAAACCATTGAAATTCACTAACCTCCATTGTTATAGTTTTTCACTTTGTTAGTGTCATCTGCATTTGCTTTAGGAGTTGCTTCACCAAAAGGAAACACCTTCTTGCTTTTCATTTCCTGATTGTAAAAAATCTCTCTTGTCTAATTTGGGACTTCACTGTTCCCTTTCTTCATCAACTTGCTGTTGGATTTGTTATTTATTTCTGCTATCATTTCATTAATTCTACTATGATCTCAATTCCCCTCGATTCTAAAGGATAAAAGTTCAACTCTTGTAGATTCTTTAGTTTATGCTCTCACCGAAAGTAGAGTCTTGACTACACTTGAAGGATTGTTAATATCTTGCCCCTTCAATCATTGTTGCGTTAGTTCTTTGTTGTTGCTGTCGTTCATTTTTTTTTCCAGTTTCTCGTTCATCTCGAGTGTAGGGGAATTTTGTTGTAAGGTATGGAATTCGAGACCCCATATCCAACTTGTTTTATGTCAAATTCAAATTGGTTTGTTCAAGAGGGTCACTACACAGAATGGAGTAGAGAAGAGAATAAGCAGTTTGAACATGCCCTTGCCATATATGACAAGGATACCCCAGACAGATGGCTGAGGGTTGCGGCCATGCTCCCGGGAAGAAGTGTCTATGATGTGATAAAACAGTACAGGGAATTGGAAGAAGATGTTAGTGAAATAGAAGCAGGAAGGATTCCAATTCCTGGATATGTTACCTCTTCTTTCTCATTGGAGATGGTTGACAACCATTGTTATGATGCCTGCAGAAAGAAGCCTGCAACTGTCAGGAGTTCTGATCAGGAGAAGAAGAAAGGGGTCCCTTGGACAGAAGAGGAACACAGGTCACTTGCATCATCTTCATTTCTCTTTCTTTTTAATGTTTTACACTGGTTGGGGAAACTGCATCAAAATGTAGTCTGTTTAACTTTTATACACCCAATTTCAAACGTATTTATCCAAAAAACTGCCGACATGTCAAAACATATTTTTTAGTTAAACTGGGTACTTCTTATGCAGTTTTAATCTCTATGATTTTTGGGTGTTGAATTTCAGACGTTTTTTGATGGGACTTTTAAAGTATGGTAAAGGAGACTGGAGAAATATTTCTCGCAAATTTGTGATCACAAAGACTCCCACTCAAGTGGCAAGCCATGCTCAAAAGTATTACATAAGGCAAAAGCTTTCTGGAGGGAAATACAACAAGAGGAGGCCTAGTATCCATGACATCACCATTGTTAATCTTACAACAGACCAAGGGAAGTTTAATGAATCTCACGTGCCCTCTGAGAAACTGAAGCTGAATAGCATGCCAAAAGTACAACTTGAATGGATAAATCGCCACAACAATATTGGTTCACTTATGGATTTCAATCCAAATTATATGTTGATGTCACCTTCATCTGGCATCGTATCTCCCAAGACCCTCAAATTGCAAGGTCTGGATTTCTATGAATGTGCTTTTCATAAGACTTATGCCAAGCTTAAAAATCCGGATTTCAACAAGGAAGCTATATTTGGTATTCAAGCACTGTCATGCCCGCTCTGATCATGTGATGAACCACACACCAGTTCTGTTACATAGATAATATATAGCCCTGCATGAATACAAGTATATGATCTAAGGGTACTTGTTTTATATTATGAACATAAAAATAATGTTTCATTCCTTGAACTGTTTTGGAGTGAACCTTTTCAATGTTTCTTGTCTATCTCAGTCAGACAATTAAGGTGTCTATTTGTTTGTATAGACTCAATCTGCATCAATGTTTATTGAATTCCATTAGATCACAAGTGTGTAAAAGATGAAGGTTTTAAAATGTAATTTATTTTGGAAGCTTTTCATTCCTGTCCAATAAGCTATAAATTAAAGCACATAATGGTATTAATGTTCTGTCCTCAAAACCCGAGACCAATATGTTGCTGTTGGTTTTCCACTCAGACCTCAGTGTTCCATTTCCCAAAATATAAAAACTTATTTATATAAAATGTACCTTCATAAGCATAGGTTGGCCAATTCACTTGCTGATTTGGCTGACTCGCTTGAGCACTTGGATTGAAACTTTGGGTGTAGATTCTGATGATATGGTAAGCTTTATGTCTTTTGACACTTTCCACCATCTCTAATCATATGCTTTCTGAGAGTAAGTTGACCAGATTTGATCATCAGCATCACGTTGGTAGTAGAATCTGAGTTTGCATTCCACTTAACTAGAATCCCATGCTCATTGGATCAGAATACAGGCACGTTCACGTACAAATGCCAATGTGGCTCACACTATCATACTCATCTTTTGTTAATTTCAATTTTCAGCAAATCTACCTTTTTGTGGTGACAATACTGTTGTGCCAGCATTTTTTCTTCCTTTACTGGTCACTGGAACAATCATGCTTTATTTTGATTCTTTGTATTACTTGCGAACCCAATAATATATACTATAGCCTCCTGCATTATGCGGATTTTTCTTTTCTCGAAAACTATTAGTAATAGTAACAAAAGGTAGAAGCAGACTTTAGATACGTGCTGTGCATTTTTAAATATGTGACCTATGAATATGAGTATTTGATTATAATTAAATTGGTATTATAATTAAAGCTATTTACGTTCAAGGAATCAAAATTTGAATATTAAATAAAATAATTAATATAATAAAATGTTAAGATTGTTTGAATGAAACGTGATTTAGTAATAATACAACATTCACTTATCATTGAACAATCAAATGTTGTATTACGTAATTGTTGAGTTAATTTTTTAAAATTATGTTGTACTTAAACGTTTTTGTGAAATTGATGAATTCTAAACTTAGCAATGTGCATGTTTATTTTATTTTGTATATCAAGTGTGATAAAAATAGAGTTTCACTTTATTCCATACAATCACTTATATAGTTCATGATTAAACTCAATCTATTAGGACAAATGCTTTTCAAGTATATTAAAGACATAATCAATAAATTTGTTATAATTAGAATAATCAGATTAAGATAGTTTTATTTCCACCAGTGTTTTTCTTTTTCTTTTCCCTTTTTTATATTAATAATTTATGATGCAGTGTTTTTTCTTTTCTTTACCCATTTTATTGTTAAGGATATACTAAAGTTTTTTCTTTTATTTGTATCTTTTATCAACTGCATAATTTCTTTTATAATATAACTTTTACTGAATCATTAAACTTAAAGTTCTTTTGTGGGTTCTAGAAAGAACATATACTTCTAAGTAACTAGATGGCATACAGAGTTAGTTAATTCCAGGAATCATTTCCCACAGTATCACTTAGGGAAAATGAAGTCACAAAAAGAAATGACAATGACATTATTCCTTGTTAATTTGCAGATAAAAATAAAAATGTTTTCAAATGGAAAGAAAAAATAAATTGTTTTAATTAATAAAAACAATTCAAGTTGAGAGCATAAGACGAAAGGAAGAATTGGATGTTGGACTAACTTTAGCTCCCTACAATGGCCACAACATTATAGTACGACCGTAGTGCCCTGCTTCAGCCGTTGCGTCGCATTGTGCCTTTTGCGCCTTTTATGGGCCACAATATCATCCCACAACATTTACATCTTACTCATCACCAAAAAATCTTTTATAACAACTCTTCTCATCAAACAATCTTATTTCCTCTTAACACCTAATTACTGGAACAAATTTAGACAGATCATACACCCTAATTCAAGTAATTTTACCTTAAAAGTTAAGATCATAACTAATAAAATCCGAATAATAGTTAATAAAAAAACATAAATTATGACACGTGATAAAATCTTTTAACAATTATAAATGAAGCCCTTCAAAACCAAACTTCAATGTTGCAAAGGATCACCGTATCTTTTGGTTAGAAAAATAAAGATAAAACTCAATTTTAGAGAGAGAAAAATGTGATTTACATAAACTTGGATAAGGAAAAACTTCAGAAAAAAAAAATTCTATCCCTTTCGCACTACAACAAAGTGAAATAGATAAAATGAGTGAATAAGATTGGCAACTGCACCTCAGAGTTTCTTGGTGAACTCCAGTCTAGAGGATCATACACACGTTAACAAGGACGGTTTCTTAATAAGATTATCATTTCATGCCATTTTTATAATTGACGTGCACTTTGGATAAGAATGAACGAGCATCGTTCTATGAGGAGACTACCTTCGACAAAATGACAAATGTGGCAATTGTAAATGCCAAATTGGTGGTGATGAGATGTGATTGCAGATATTTTTATTATATCCTAATGTGACACCAGCCAAGAAAGACTTCTTAACTAAGTAGTTTTGGGAAGAAAGGATTGATTTTCCTTTTAAGTTTCCACATACAGTTTTCTTTGTGGTCCATATCAATGTTAAACTTTTTGTGTGCGTTTTATTTCTCTCTCAAGGGTTAAAGTTGATGTACCAAATCAAGGTCATGATAGTGAACTAAAGAATGCAGAGATACCATTTAGTTTGATGGGAAAACACGAATGAAAGGAAAAAAGAAAAAAGAAAACTACTCTGGCTTTTTTCACAAAATTGAGAATTTCAGTTTTAAAGGGAACCAATTGTGTTAGGGGAAGCGTTTCTGAATGAAAACAGGCTTATTACAGGAGTAATGGTCTCAAATGCACTAGAAATAGAGCAGGAACATAGATAGAAGCCAAATATGAAAGTAGAGAAGATGAAAAAGAAAAGAAAAAAGGGTATATACAGAACTCTAGGCGTCAACAAGACGCGTGGCAGTTTCCAAAGGCACAACAGTATCTGGAAAATCTGATCTCTGCCCTGCAAGAGAATAATAGGCAAGAATATGAGCTGGATGCTCAACAACTACAGTCTCATCCTGATGGTTAGGCACCTTTCTAGAAGGAATCAACTCAATGTTCCAAAAGGGGCGAGCCATTGCCAAAAGGTCATGCCCAGATGGAGATGCGCCATACCCTTGAACCCACAAGTACCTTAGAGAAGTTAATCGCGTTGCAGCCACAGCAAGTGCTCGCTCACTGAAAAAAGAACACCCTCTCATTTCAAGTTTCTGAAGACTAGGACACCCCTTTGAGAATTCCAAAAGCCCTGCATCAGACTCCCCCACATACCCGAGCAGCATCCATCGAACATTTGAACTGTACTGTCCTATGTAACCAAGACCTACATCAGTCAAACCCCCCCGCCTCAGATATAGAGCAAATCTTCTCAGCTTCTCACAGCCACTTAGAAGAGCCCTCACTCCGTTGTCAAGTGGCAAATCAGTTATTTTCTTTTCATGATCAAGTAACACTAGGCGAAAATCGCATAGCTTTTTTAAGTGATTTCCAATATGTTCCAGAGATGCATTTGTAATATCGGACACGTAAACAGCCATGTATTCAAGCTCTGAACAGCCCTGTGACAAGGCTATTAGCCCTCTATGAGACACAGTACCTTCTTCATCCTCCATTCCTTGATCATCATCACCCCTTTCAATCCTAAGCCTTTTTAGCCTCCTACAACAACGACCAAGAACTTCTAACCCTCTATCGCCAATTACATTCCTCGTCTGTCCATAAAGAAAGATATCAACCATAAACGTTTCAAATGTAGTTCTGCTAAATTCAAAATTACTGACATATATATACTCCTCCTTACTCAAATATATATAAAACAAAAATATTAATACCACTGTATTAAGAAAAGTAAGTTCATATCATTTAATTTTTAGTAATTTCAATTTAAAAGCAAAGTTTTTTCATATATTATCATTCCTAGGAATTTAGTACTATGAATGAAAAAAAGGGGTCTTCAGAAACAAAATCACAATTAAAGGAAAGGTATTTTGGGGCTGGTATCATTATATAAAGTGAAATTAATAATGATTACATATTTGGACAATTGCTTGAGTGTGTGTATATATATATCTATATTTTCATGCATGAGTGTTTAACAAATTCAATGTTATAACTGGTTAACATAGTTTCCTTCAAAAGACAAATGAAAGTATATTATCAAACCCTTACATAAAACCTTAGATACACACACGAGGTTTTAAATATGTTCTAGTTTTTATAAAATGAGTGTATTTTAATTTTAGTTGTAGTCTCTCTAAAATTTAAAATCATTCCTTAATTTATCTGGCACCCATATATACGTTTGTTTTGAACCATGTCAATTGATTATTTCATGTAATGACTATTGGTTTGTGACATAATTTCATCATAGAATGTCTTCAAGAAAATTTTTAAAATTATGAAATATATAGTATCTCTCTATTCTAAAATAAATGGTAAACACTAATAATTTTGAATAGGAGGGAAAATAAGAAAGAAAAGAAAATTTTACAAAAAGACGAAAATATATATATATATATATATATATATATATATATATATATATATATATATATAAGAAACAAAATAAAAAGCCGCTTGTATAGGAGTAAAAACGTATTGAGTAAAGAGGTAGAGCGGTTAATTTGAAATCCTTACATGTACAAGTTGGGGAACTTACCTCAAGGACTTCCAGATTTGGACACTTTCGGATTAAGGTACAATGATCTTCTGTGTCCAGCATTGCATAGAGGAGATCCAATTTTTTTAGTACGCCTGCAAATAAGAACACTATGGGCAACTCATTCTTTCCAATATACGTTAAACCCAATCGACATAACTTTGCTGGCAATGATATAGCAGAGTAATTTTCTGGTTCCGCGTTGTAGGTGCCTCCACAAAACTCTTCCAGAGCAGACGCATGCTTAAAGAAGTTCACAAGATCAAGTATTTCACAATCAGTAAGTTTCACAGACACTAGGTTGGGGCAATTTCTAGCCAGGAGTTCAAGGTCCTGATTCCTTATACAAGCAATGTCTGTCAAGTAAAAGTTCAGATCCTCAAGAACCGTATTATTCAAAGCAAGTTCGTGTAGCCATTCTCCGTCCTTCTCAACAATAGAACTTTCCTCCAGAAACAGCACTCTCAAATTCCTGCCAAAGAAAAATTTACAGTCAGAGCCACAAAAATTTAATTAGCTGCAAGCAAGTTTTAGCTTCCAATAAACAAGGTACATCGTACCAATGTATTTCTAAATTCTAATATGCCTAGAATTTATTCCCTAAAACCAAGATGTCTGTTATCATGTAATTTTTATTCTAAGAAAATAAAATGAAAACAGAAAAAGGTATAAGATTCTTTCTCCCTTAAATGAAGCATAAAGTATAAGAATGGCAATACTTCAGTTTAAAAAAAGAACGCATATACTATGAGAAGAAGACTTGTATCTTCATCCTACAAGTTACAGAAACTGATCGCCATCCTTATAACTTACTCCATAAATGACTAATCACCAGAAAAAATACACTCAATTCGAAGATTCCAAACTTCTGGAAAACGAAATTCAAACCATTTAATCATTTGAAGAACTGTTAGAAAAAATAAAAAACTAGTAACCGACATTGGAACAAAAACGAAATTAAACCAGCTACCTCTTCCCCAGGATACACCAATAAATAATGAATTTATAGCTAATACATATTCCTACGTTTTCTTCCATCTTATCTTTCATTCAATTTCTTTCCTAAATATTTTTCTTCACATCGTATCATTTTCCCTAAAATCCTTCATTTTTTTTTCTTTTTCTTTTTACCTCTCCACTTTTTCCGCTCATATACTCATATGGGTATGTTGCTCATAAATTTAGGAATCCTCAACAGTTAACAGTAACTTACAGTAACTGATATTGTGACACAACAATTTATTACCCAATGCCATTAAAACAAAGCTTCCTTTGCCAGACAACTGGAATGGATACGTAGCAATAAAAGCTTGGAGGATTAGCGAAACAAGTAATAACACTTGGCGTTACTGGTTAGCCATTCAGGGCTCTGTGAATAGTAAATAAACAGCCATCATCACGCAAATCGAGTAAATAAAAAGCACCAACTACACACGAATCTTAGGTCAAAGAATCCAACTCCTCAACGAAGAATAACACACAACTGAACATATTCAAAGAAAAGGAACTCAAACTGCTAAACCACTTCAACAAAACATCAGTATCGGAACATTATATATGCAAATTTCAAGTTAATGAAACTTAATTACTCAATTTTTCATCACTGTGTTTGGTATTAATCCAATGAATTTGACAGAACCTGCCAAAGCAATGCTATTTTTCGGTGCATGGAGAGAGAAAAAAGGGATAGTTAACTTTGAAAAAAAATTAAATTATTTTAAACACAACAATAGTTAGGGCAACTTAGCTAGTCACTGTTAAACCCCTTCATCGATACATAACTTTTCAAAAATCCGTCATAAATTATCCCCTTTCGAGCAAACAAATCAATTAGTTACTAAAACTAAAGTTGTGAAACAATTCACAGAGAAATTTAAAAAGTTCTGTCCCCAAAGTTCAGTAACTCCATGATGAACAAGAGAAAATCATATTTTGGTCATTAATTTTTATAACAGGATGCTTAATTTGGAAAGAAAGCAAACTAACAGAAGTAACAGTAGTAACAATAAAAGGAATTAAGGTAATTTACTTGCAAAGGCGACCAATATGGAGAAGTCCATCGGTGGAGAAACCGGAGCACTTGTCAAGCTTGAGAGCCTGCAGCACATGACCTCGGGAGCGAGCGAGGAGCTGAAGATCGGAATCGGTGACAATCATGCGGCGGAAGTGGAGGCTCTTCAGGCAATCGAAGTACTGAGAGATTTCCTCAACCCAGGGGGTGACGTGGCCTCCCCAATCCTCGGGAATCAGGTTGAACATTGCGGCGCGGGGCTTCCCCTTCAATTTAAGCGACTCCAGGTGCGGAAAGCGACGACGGAGCCGCGCCGGCGTGGTGGTGTAGCAGAGGGCGATGGTGACGTGCTTCCGGGTAAGCGAGTCGAGCTCGTACCAACGTCGACACACCTGGGAAACGGCATCCCGGTCCTTAGGGTCGTCGATGTAGGGTATGACGCAGTCGAGAACCACGTCGACCACACGTGTTTTTCGCACGTTCCGCTCCTCCGACATGGGTTGCTATTGGATCGGAACCTGAGGAGTGAAGAGCAGAAAAGAAAGATGCAGGGCCGAAAGAGAGATGACGGAGAGTGTGTGTGTAAGAGAAAGAGAGAAAATGGTAGGACCAATAGGAATCGAATGGGTGAAAGGAGAAAACTTGTTGTGAGCTTATTACCTATATTTACGTGATGTGATGTAACACGTCACTACTCGAAGGCCTTTCTGTTATAACAATGTTTGATATTTTCATCCCAGGACGAGGAACACAGTTTCCGGTAACCGTGAGTTGCCTGTATGTGACGTGCGTTGTCTTGGAGCGAGAGATGTAATAAATGTTGCGCATATAAACAAATAAATATATAAAAAATAATAATAAAATAGAAAGAAGGAGCTCCAAGCTAATAACGTTGTACAATCAATATTTTAAGAAAGAAAAAAAATGAAAAATGATAACCTTTAAAAATGTATTTGCAAGTATCTGGCTAAAAATTAAAACCGAACAGATAAAGACTGAAAATATGCAAGTATTTTTATAAAATCAATTTAACCTTATAAATAAATAAATATATATATATATATAAAAGTTCTTACTAATTTAATATGTAAAGGATGTTGTTTATTTTCTAAAACAATTAAAAAATATAAGTGTGTGAATAAAATAACAGCAAATATACGTGTAATCTTACTAAACTCTATCTGTTGCTAATAATTTGTTTCTATCAAAACAAATAAAAGGGTGAATCTCTCTTTGATTTGTTTTAATATGACTTTATTAATAATCAAAGATGGTCATATTTTGCAGAGTAAAATGTATTATAGAAAAAGCTATAAACATGAAAAGAAATGTTTCGCTGGAATAATATAATCAATTTTAAAATATTTATTAGTTAAAGTATCAAACAAAGTTAAGTTGTGAAAAATAAAAAAGAGACAAATGTTGGTTGCGATATGAAAAGTTTTAATTTATATAAAATTATGGTTTTTTTATATTGAAAATCATTTTATTAACTTGAAATTAATTTGTAAAGCTAGGGTGAAATGTCCGGTAATATAAAATCCCATACGTAGAAATATTTATTCGGGACATAATACCAACACAAAATATTTATAAATCATTTCACATTAAGTGTTTTATAAATATAAATAAATAAACTCTTTTAATGCAAGAGTCTACATGTACAAATTGGATATTATTTTGTTCTTTAGTAAACATCATTTAATTCATCAGCATTGAAGAATGTATGCTGCTTAAGACACCATATTATACACCAAACTTACACTTTTTCACCCAAAGATCCAAAACCTTATAATTAACTATTATAGTCAATAAATCAAATATATATATATATATATATATATATATATATATATATATATATATATATATTTCATCTTCACATGTTTTCAATGTTATCTCAAAAATAATATGCTTTTGTACAAATTATTGCATCAATTATATATAGTTATCACATTCTTACATTAGAGAATAAATACAATAACAAATTACTGTTAAGTTAGTTAAGTTCACAAATCATCATTAAGTGCATCTCAATATTTAAGCCTTTATATCTTTTAGAACTTGTGTTAAAGATATTTCAATAAATATTAACATGTGACGTATTAATAATATTATTAACAAAAGTCAGCCTTAATTATGTCCAGATAGTTACTTACCTATGCTAAAAAAAACATATAAATTAAGCTTTTAATAATATGTAAACTAAACACTTAAGCTTTGTAAGGATTTTCTTTTTGCTATTGTCATAAAATTGTACCATAAGAAATTATAAACTTTTTATCATCAATTAATTTCACATGACTTTGTATTGTAAAGTAAACAGTAAAAACATGTTTGAGAAAAAAAATTATAAAAAAATGTATTTCTACTATTTAAATTTTGTCAGGTTCAAAATAAGTCAGATGTAACACCAAAACATATAAGTATAAAAAAAAATACAACCCCACTACAATAATTGAAATCTTTTTGTTAGGTTGACAAATACAAACAGGTCAAATCCGATAAATATTAAACTTTTTATTTGATCATGAAAGTATATATTTTATTGTATTTAATACCTCTAGAGTAAGAAATTTACAAATGAAATAAGACTTGTCTAAATAATTTTTTACTTATAAAATAATAATGAAATTATATAAATAATATGGGTAGTGGTAGATATTAGTTAGGAAATTACAAATAAAGATAAAGATTAACTTTTTTGCAGAGTACAGTTTTAAGAGTTTGTAATTAATCAGTTACTTGTGGTCACTCTGCTGAATTTATCTTATCTTTTCCAATTGCAGCTATGATTGAGCATCCACATGTCATATTTATAGTACTCTATGCCCTAAGTATCAAGCCAAATTACTTTTCAGGCCTTTTTTTTTTTCTTAGCTGTCATTAAATGATTGCACAAGAAATATTGTTTAAATAGCTCGATAATACTTTTTATTAATTAAATTAAAAATAATTAATATAGATAATATGTCAAAAACACAAAAAAACACGTGTTAAATTTAAGGAGTGAAACTCGCTAATTAAATTGTTAAAGAAATAACTAGTTTCAAGTAAAACATACACTTTTCTTTAAAAATAAAAAATAAAATAAAAAAGTAAAAACTCGTCAAATACATACATGCTCATATGTTTTTCAAATTTAAGATTTAAAAAAAAGTTAATTCTATTATGAAATAATTTAGTAATTATTTTATTTAAATTTACGGAAAAAAATATCCATGTTTTCTTACAATGAAAAGAATCATTTTAAAAAACGGTATTTAATTCCATGAAGTTGTTTTTATATATTTTTTTATTGAACTATTTTTTTCTTTATATTATTTTAAAAAACTATAATAAACATATAACCGAGGATAAAAGTTATTGTTTTTTAAAATAAAGTTATTCTTAATCTATAAAAGTTTTTTTTTTCAGTCTACATAATTTTTTTCTAAAATTAAAACTACCCTTAACTTCTGCATATAAGACTTTAAAACTGTTACTCATTTTGTAAATCCTCTATTCAACTTTTATTTTTCAATTTCTCTTAAAAATAATAAAGAGAAAAAATAACAAAAAGTAAATTTTAAAATGCAAATACACATGTGTAACTATGCTTCTGCTAGTAATATCTATTACCCCAAAAATACAACTCTTTCCAAAATTATCCATAATTTGTTTATGTAATAATTGTTAATTTTCTTGCAACCACTTTTTTTAATTCTTGTTTCTTAATATCTTTTACACATAATAAACGAATAACATAAGCAACAATTAATATATTTTTTAAAATTTACTTTTTATAATTTTTTAATTACAATAACTTAGGTAGGTTATTTTAAAAATTTTCAAAAATACAAATATACAACATTAAAATGTTTCAGTTTGTAGTAGTAAAATGAAGAATCCTTAAACAAACAAATAGGGTGGTTTTTAAATATTTACAATTTTGATTATATGTTTTTTCTAATAAATATGTATTGTTTTGGATGACATTGCTCCCATAGAGGATTATCACTTAAACTATATTTAAGTGGTATTATAATATACATTGATATAGATATTCAAAATGTAAAATACTTTATTCATGTGATGGATTAACACTTAAATAGACAAAGACAATTATTTATCTTTTAGGATGAATATTAGCTGAGTCACTCTTCTGAAGTGGTTGTGATCATGTAATTCTAAAATATGTGGAATCAAGAAACTTTTGTGTTAGCGTTTAAGTAATAATATAATCATTTAAGCATTATTGAAAATTGAGATTAACGATGTTGGAACTTATTGAAAAATACAACAAGTAGAATTTGTCCAGTGTTGTAGAATGATACTTAATTGACAATCACTCAAACTTTATATAAGTATTTAAGTCAATGAGAGGTAAAATCAATTTTATTTAAAGTTGTATTACTAAAGTTATGTTGTTCAAACAACAAAGTTTTCCTTGGTTTAAAGAAGTACGATCATTTAAGTTGGATGAATTCTTCAAACGATTTTTATCTAATGATAAGGGTGATAGTAATGATGAATATGTGATGTTATATATGTTTATATATGAAAATTTGATATTACTGATAGTCAAAGTATGTCAGTAATGCATGAAATTTGTCAAAAAATTTAAATTATAGATAGTTTTTCAGCAATAAAAAATTTGTCAATAAAAATATTGTCGGTAAATATTATTGATGAAATTTTTTCATTTGATAGTAAATTTGTCGATAATTACTGATAAAAAAATCCATCGATCATTACCAACAAAAAATTCGTTGGTAAATTCATATTGTATTTATAGTATTGAGAGAACGATGAACAATTATATATATATATATATATATATATATATATATATATATATATATTTTGTTGACAGTATTAGTAACCAATTAATGTGAATTAGAGAGATCATTTAAAATTTTCTTAGTAATAGTGAAATATCTATGATTGTGTTTATTTCAATTATTTATAATACACGATACGTACCGTACTTTCTTAATGTACGTTATACAGTATTAAGTATAGATAGATTAAATTAAATTTAAATTGTAAATATGAAATTCGTGATGGAATATATGGGAGAAAAATTAAAAGAAAGAAAAGAAAATAAAGTGGGAAATTTGCATGGCGTGTGAATTAGAGGAAAGTGTAAAAAGAGGAATTTTTGAGGCAGCATGAGAATGTGTAAAAAGCAATGATAATAATCATCATCTAGAAGCTGACACTGTTATTTGAAAAGCACGTTAAGTTTACTTCAACTTTAAGAAGATGGAGATTACGAGCAGTGCCACCGTGTTTGGCAATAATGCAACTTAACCCGCCGCACCTAATTAAACCATTATTTTACGAAACCATTGAATTTTGCTCCAAAGGATCTATCATCACAACTAGATCATACTTTATATAAATAAACTATAAATATTTCCATGGCAATCAATAATGGAGAATATATTTCTTGTCCATGAACCATTTCTAACTCATCTTTTGACATTTTAAATCTACTTTACATAAACTATTTTTTCTTTTCGAATCTAATATTTAAAGTATAATCTTTAGTTGCATCTCAGGGTCCACTATACAACACGACTCACCGGATTCTCAGCTAGATCCTCTATACCCTAAGTTTTTTCGATTATTACTTTATAAAAAATAATTATGCACTATCATTATAATATAATATATATTTTTCTTAATTATAAATCACTATATGCATAAGTTATACTTTTTATAATAGTTACTTTAAGAAAATACACAATAGTTAGCTGTAAAAAGTATTTTACTTGTATCATCGTTAAACTATCGTTTTGATAATTGTTGCCACTCCAAATTTGTTTAATTATTTTTTTGGGCCGAAAGATATTTATAATTTAAATAAGGGCAAGTTGTTGTTTGACAGATCATTAGAAAAGCTCCAGCTTATTAAATAGATTTGTTACTGTCATGTAGCTCTTGGTTTTTTTCTTGGTGGTTGGCTTCTATTTTGCAAGTACACAAGGGAAGAAACGTAGGGAGTTTCAACATATACAAATTAATTTCCACACGTCCGTTTTAGGTTAGGTTTTTAGGGATTTATTTTTGATATCAGTATAAAAGATCTCTTATCCATAAAAATATTTTATATATATATATATATATATATATATAAATTCATATTTATCTCTTATTTTTTATGTAAAATTTTGTCTGTACTAAAAAACCCTAGTCAAATAAGATATTATTTTCACATTCTGTGCATGTCTTTATATGATAATGGCACATACAAGTTCAGATTTCCTTAGGTGATTACATATTTTGTGTTAACTTGTATATTATTCTAGTTTTTCGATTTATTCTTATTTCTATAAAAATATTTAGAGGTTTGGAGCATCTATCGATTTTTATAAAAGTTTTAAGAAGTGAGATCGACAACATTCTATTTTTGTTACTGGAAGCTTATAATGGAACTTGATATAAGATAGTTTTCTATACTTTAAAAAAATAATAATAAGACTTGACAAAATAGTAAGAGCTGAAATTATTGGTTTTAGGATGCCATTTTATGATTTTTAAATTTTAAGTGAAATTTGATATTTTGGTATTATGTTTTAATTAAAATGAATTTATTAAATTCACTTTTAAAATAAACGAATTAGAAAATTAGGATTCTTTAAATTTAAAATTATTAATTTGGGAAAAAATTTCCATTTTAAATATAGAATACTTAACTGGTTAAAAAGAACTTCGTAGATAAAATCGTAAAATGTGAAGTCAAAATATAATTAATCCCAATTTTAACTCATGCATCGCGAGCTAACTAAAAAATACACTCTTAAGTCTAAAGTTAAAATTTATTTTTATCTTACATTTTAATATAATTTAGTTGTTAAATTTTAAAAATAAATAAATATAATTTTTATAATTTAACAATGTTAAATGTTTTTAATATATCAAACAATGTTTTAAATTAATATTTAAATTATTTATATCATTAAATACATTTAAATGTCAATCTAAAATGTTATTTAATATGTAAAGAAAATATTGTTGAGTTAAAAAAGTTATATTATTATTTTTAAAAGTTTAAAAATTAAAATATTTTATATTTTAATAATTATAAACTTTAATTAATGTTAAATTCGTATAATCAACATGATATTATTTTGTTAAATATACGAGTTTAACATTAATTTAACATTAATAAAAGTTATAAGCACGAAATATAATTATTTTTATTAATTTAATCCATAAAATGCAATGTTGTATATGATTCCTTCAGCATGCAAACTCATGAAGAAAAAAGAGAAGATGCGGATTTGTTTAGAGAAGGTTCATTTGAATAAATTTAGTTAAAAAAATCCTAACATAGTTTTGGTAGAGTTTTCACTGTTTTATAATTTGGAAAAACATGTTAATGTGTTTTAAAAAATAATATATTTAACTACAACAGCAAAAGGTTGAACATATTTTAATGAAAACATTTCAAAGAAATATAATCAAACTGTCTTGAAACGATTTATTAAAGAGTCTATTTTAATATTTTGTCAATGTAAATTTGTCCGAATCATTAACTAATTAGATAACATATTATTTTTAACTTTTAAAGTGATTATTTAGCAAGCCAACCATATTTATAAATGCAATATAGTCCAAAATTAATTATAGGGACTTTTTTTGTTAGGTGAAAAACCTGCCAACTGTTTATACGGACCAAAAGAAGACAGTTCCTTGATCCATCTTTGTCAACGGAGTTACAACTATCTCACTTAATTTTCTAAATATTAGATACTTAATCAATTTCAATAGTTCACAACTATTTATATCACACACAATAGTTTAATATTATTCAGGATCTAAAATATAATTTAAATATATTTTTCTCTTGAAATATCAACAACAGTAAAATATGAAAGAATAATGCGTGTAACATATCATTGCAATTCTTTAACAATTTTATTTTTTAAACCTTAATTTATTCAAATTCGATGGTATGTTTTTCTAAAGTAGAGTTAGAGATTAAAATTGAG
Organism: Vigna radiata var. radiata; assembly: GCF_000741045.1. Taxonomy (NCBI): domain Eukaryota; kingdom Viridiplantae; phylum Streptophyta; class Magnoliopsida; order Fabales; family Fabaceae; genus Vigna; species Vigna radiata. Next base: position 10,249,645 of record NC_028353.1, read on the forward strand.
AATAACTCATTCTTTTTATATATAGTCTCGTCATCACAAATTCAAAAATAATAAATTAAGTTTTATCTTTAAACAATATAATAACTGTTTCATAATCTCATACAATTAAAAAGATAAAAATAATGACTTAATAGACTATTTTATATTCTTTAAAAAAAAACTTATAATATTTATTCTATAATTAAATATTAACACTTTCGAAAACAAAATTGTGATATAATTTTAAAACAGATAATATTTTAAATATATATGATTGACTTTAAGAAATTATCGATACCTGGACCTTACATTGATAAACACAACTTAAATACTTATTTTTTTTTACTGATTTTATCATATTCAAATAATACATTTTTCAGAAAAAAAAAATAAAGCATACAGAGCGTGTTGGAAAACGAAGATGATAAAAGTGGTGACAGTTTGAAAGTGGAAGACATGTGTTGAGTGGATGACGAGGTTGTTGGATGGATGAGGGGAAGTTAATTTTGTTCCAGTGGGTTTTGATCCATGGGAACAATTGGACAAAGACTTCAGTAGTGCATCGGTGGTCCTCCACACTTTTTATATATAACTATATGTTTTTATAACAATTATTACCTTTACCTTTTTAACCCATTAAGGACGTGTTTGGACACTGATTAGATTAACCCAAAGAGAACAAAGAATAATCACTTTCGTATGGAGCGTGAGTTCGGGGCCATATAAAGTAAACGCATTAATTACAGCACATCGGAACTTGTCTCATATTTTATTCAGGTTTCTTATAAATTATGTCATTGTATTTTAAATGACCTTCGAGAGATAGATTTCAGGAAAGAGATGGGTGAAATTGAAGTTTACCAAGGTAATTTAGTGATATGATATGTTTGTGTGTTTTAATAAATTAAATTAGTCGATTAATTAATTATAATTTATCATATCTTTTAGTTTTTTTAATATTTTTTTAATTTTTTCTCTTTTGGTTTTCTTTTTCTTTGTACCATATTAATTACAAAAAAAATAATCAATTACAGACAATCAATTATTTGAACAAGACTCATCTTCACTATAGCACTAAAAACATCAAACAGGATTCTCAAACAACCAACCACCATTGTTATCTTCCTCATCCCATTTCTGTCATGGTTATCTTATCATGTAATTTTTTTTTGTTTTTCTTTATTCCAAATTCATTCTCAAAAACTATTTTAGGATCTTAAGATTCATCATTATCACACATTAACACATATAAACTATACTAGAAAACTTTGATCCATTATTATTCCTAAAGACTTAAGTTTTGCTATGGTGGTGAAGGTACTCATCAATGTTTTAACAATGAACTTTTCAGTAGTTTGAGAGTACTATTCCACAAATTTCATAAATTATTTCACATTGTCATTTGTTGGAAGAATATACTTAATGTTGCTTGCTATGTTTATTTGCATAAACATCAAGCTAAATTCTTTTAACCTTTTCTAAACTTTGAAATTATTCTTCTCTTAATGGCTACTAGCATTAATGACAACAGTCCACTTTTCAACTTGAAAAACCAAAACAAGATTCAATATACTTAATAATAATTGAATTTGCTCACTTTGATTAAGAAAATTTAATCAATTGAAAACTAAACTAGATGTAACAAGTAAATGTAAATATACTATAAACTACAATAATATTTATGATTATTATTATTGATTGTAAAGTAATTTTTGACCACTCACAAATTAACACGTAATCAATGTTCAAATATTGTCAAAAAAATATTGTCTAAATATCATTATTTTTTTCCGATTCCAAGCCTTTTAATCTATAATCATATAATAAAGTTAAAACATTAATTGCAATTTAATATGCGTCCACATTACAGTTCACGTTTACAGGGGAAACCATCAATTCAATTCATTTTATTCCCATGGAATTGACATTCACATATCAGATCATAAAGATCTGCGTAACAGTGGATCAATCAATTTGCAATCAACGATTAAAATTGAAGCACAGCGCAATTCAACTTTTTTAATTCAAGGAAAGGCGCAGTGGTATAATCATAATTTCATAGTTAATTTATTTTTTATCGATGTGTTATATATCATAGTCGATGGAGATTTTTAACACACTCACTTTTAAAAGAAAACTTTGATATTATATTAAAATTTTGATTTTAAGTTTTCAATTATATAAAATTTGTTTATAAGATGAATTTATACATTTTTATATTATAAATTTATTATACTTATAATCACTGTAATTTTAAGTATGTGACTGTGTTTATAAATGCTCTAATGACGGATAATATTATAAATACAATAGTTAGAATAAGATAAGATTTACGTTAAGTTATATATTATAAATTTCATGTCTGTATCATTATACCTGCTACTATTTTATTTTAGAATAAAAACCATAATATAACTTTTGAAAGCAGTAAACATAATATATATTTGCATTTTCTACACGGGATGATTGAATTCGATCATAGGTTTTGCACATTAAATATCTAAATTACATAGGATTTCATTTCACCATTAACTTTTCATTCACTTAAACTATTCCTATACTAACATGAATAGAGTCAAATGATATGATTACGTACTATTGTTGATTTTGAAGAAAAGGGTTTATTTAGTTTGATTATTCCTCTTGGATATAGTCAAATCTTAATTTTAGAATGAAACAGTTTTTGTCTCAATAATATCTGCCTCAACACTACAAAACAACCAAATTTAATCCACAATTACACTCAAGTTCCCAACATTATTAATTCTCGAAATGACCTAATTCTTAGAGGCGATAGTTGTGTCAATCTGACCTATTGTAATTGATATGTTATTAGTAAACCCATTTTTAAGTTCGATTATGTTGATCAATCATGATGAATAGAATACAATAGATTGTTATTTTATTTCAATAGAATATAATACAAATATAAAACAGAGTCCATATATAAACTTGAAAATGAACGTTAATAAAGTTTAAAATATTAGATTTATATTTTATGATTTTACTAATGGTATGAACAAACAAATAAGCACAAAGGAACAACATAATTTGAGCTAATAATAATTAAAGTCAAACTATAATTTGAAACCTAATGATACCATTTTAAGTGTAAACTAAAGTGAACCATTTTGCGGAATAAGTATTTACAATTTGAGCTAATTGTTTGAAGTTTTCAATATATTAATTATTTATTCATTTGGTTCCAGCAACGAATAATTAATATCTATATCATTATCTGAGACATTGAATTGGTGCGGAAACAGTTATTAATTTATGACCAACAACTTCAACTTCCATGGTCGTGATTCACCCTTGAACTGTGTATAAAACACACCAATTATGAATAGTTATAGTCAGCCACCATGAAAGAAACGTAACCATCAATCATTATTACACCAACTCCTCGTAGCCTCCAGCCAAGAAAATCCATGAGCTTCTTACATTGTATTGTCATAAAGACCTTAACTTACTGAATTTTGGCATGTTTCTTGGGCTTTATGGCTGTTCCTTACTGCTTAGTATAGTTAAGCTTCTCAAACATAAAATTATATTCAAGAGGAATACAAAATGTATCCAATCAAAGATTATAGAATGGTCAGATGTTTCATGTAAAATATGTTACATGAATGAAATATTTAGAAAATTTTCATGGTTAAATATTAATATGTTAGGATTTTATTTTACATCCCCAAGTTAAAATTGAAGTATTTAACATTATTAGAATCAATCATCTTAGATCTAAAATATTATTTGTTTTAAAACGTAAAATTCCATCATGATTTTGCTTTTAAAAAACGTCTTTGAAAGTGAAAAACAGAAAAAGAGTTTTTAAACTGTGTTAGATCTCGATTTTTAAACTTTGATTCCTAAATTATATGAGATTACTTGATGTGATAAGAAAAAAAAGATTAAACTTGCTGAATCTTAAAAGAGGATATGATTAATAAGCTCAAAATAAGTTTTAAAGAGGCAGAAATAAAATTGCACTTCAACATATATTTTTCATCCATAGTGTTATCTGATAATAAACGGGAATAGTAATTTTGGTTTCAGTTGAATTGAATTTTGAAAAAAGAAACTCAACTACCGAGGAAATCAGCAAACGATGATACTCATTAGTAAAAGCCACAAGCCTGCTTTGTTCATAAAATGAACCAATGCTTTGTGATAAAAATAATGAAGATGCAGCAGCCATATTTTAACATATTATTGTTTGAATCACTTTAGTTCTCCAACTACCATTTTAAAACTAATTTGCTAACTGAAGATGGTAAACGAAATATTGAAGAGGCCAGCGACCTCGAATCAATCAGACAGGCTTTAGCTTTACAGTTTTGGCAGCTTGCTTGGCAAGCAAGAAGTGAACCCCCCTAACCAGTTCTTCTTTCATGGTGAATATAACAGCAGCAGCAAGCACACTTTGTACAATTTTTGTGCCCATACCTTTGTAAAACCCATTCAACCCTTCATAGCGGATCATTTTAATAATAGCATCCTTGGTACCTGAATTCAAACAAAATTATGCAACTTTATAGAGGAAGGACCAAGACTAAAATTTCTAAAACTTCAAACTTAGTTTCTATTAGCTTGTATCACAACATAATGGATGTTTTCTTTGTGTTCACGGATAAAATACACAATAAATACTAAATGTGGATACACATTCTTGATAAACAAGGTAAAAATATCATCACAACTTATACCTTTGTAATGGTGCCTCCTGTCTCCTGTTTTATCCTGCCTAGCCTGGAGCCTCGCCTGGGGGAACAAAATATCAAGTAAGAAGTTGAGAAAGGCGTTTCTCACAGATAATATTCAGTCCCCCCATTCACTACATCTAGTGAATAATACAAGTCATTGTGACAGATCAACAACATGCTAACACAATTTTAAAAATAAGGCATTCAGTATTTGTAACAAATCTTCTGCCATACTTGAAACAAGTTATCTGAATTAAATTTAAAAATAACGTGACAGATTATTACAATGCCAAACAGATTAAATGATCTAAATTTCATAACCACTAAAATAATCATACGAATGGCAAAAACAACCTCTAACAGCAAAAACTTGCAGATAAAACCATTGGATAGTTAAACAGATATCCATTGGATAGTGAGGTGTGCATACCCACGTATAATCACACCTTATAATTACTTAAATGTCATTAATCATATAAAGTAAAGGCCTAAACATACTTTCCGTCCCTAATAAATTACTGAATTTGTTTTCAGTTCATAAAGGCTTAAGAAAGCTAATATAAACCTGTCAGGTATCCGTTTGCAACAATGCAAATTAAACTATATGATATCTTTTTCATTCACGTTGAAAGCAAGTTTGGATCATTTCAGCTTATAATCAATCACACCATAGGATAATACTTTTCACAATCACAACCAAGAGAGAAAACGCTAGTATGGTATACCTTTACAACAAGGAGTGGATAAGTTACAACAGTAGCTCCGAGCTTAGCCAAAGCCCCAAGAAAAAATATCTAGCATCATAGGGAAGTTTTAATAACAATATAGCAACAAGGCAATATAAGAGAATATATATGGAAAAGAGATTTTAAGTAGAGTGGCAAAATGACATAATACCTCTAAAGCAGTTACCCTGTTGCTGTTACGTCTTTTTCTTAACTTTGATAACATGGCTTCATACAGCATGAACTGTATGGAAGGATTGCTTACCTGAGTTAAAGAACAACTGATTAGTAATACTCCCTCAGCATGAAAGATATTCACTTTCAACATACCATGATTAGTGATGGTAATACACCTTTCCAGAAACCCCGAATACCTGCTTCATCAAAGATTTCTTGAATCTGCAAAATTGTATTTAAAAATTACACATAAAGGAAACAAGAGGGTTTGAATCAACTAATTTGTGTGAATATTTTCAGACAAACTATTCTAACTGGAATATGAAAACCCGGAATATGAAGCAAGACTGTAAGATGAGTTTTTCAAAGATATCACATTCGAATAGCCAAGCTGGCATAACTTCTCTAAATTACCTAAGATTCCAATATAGACTTTACTTACCACACGGCTAGTTCCGTAAGGAAGAGGCTCAACTGCAGAAATGGTTTCTTGCTCAGTGGCAACCAACAAACCTTGATCAGGTGCATAGTTCGACTCTTTTCTATGTGCCTGAACAGTAAAAAAGGTTTTTGACATAAAATAGCAAAGTCAGAATCCAAGACTTACAAGCTAAAGTTGGGCAGGAGAAAATCAAAGGAGAGACAGGCAGCTTTTGTTTATCATTTATTATTCTAAATTACAAGAGAACACAATTTTGATTACTGTGAGAAATAAAAAATAGTAAAACGAAATCAGTGACAAACTATGTATTATATATTATACATTGAAAGAATTTAAAGCAACAAAATAATCTTTTGTGCATGATACAAATTCCCAAATAGTTCCCAAATCCATGAAAGCTCTAAACTATGTGAAATCGAGACCAGCATTCAAAGGTATCTTTGACAACTGCTCTTCGAAGTTTATCTCCTTAAAAATTTGATTACTTTTGAAAATGTTTTAGCTTACTAGAAAGGAAATAAAATCCTCAGTAATAGTCTTCATAATTTAATTACATTCTAATAACCATATGCAAAAAAAAAAAAAAAAAAAAAAAAAAAAAACAGAGAAAAGGAAGTTCTCCCAGGAGTTAATCAGTATTAACTATTTCATTATAAGCAACAAGAGAAAGGAAAGCATAAAAAACAGAGAACAATAAATGAATAACAAAAAGCAAATTACCTGCATACGGGTAACAACAACCCATATGGGATTTGTCAAGAGCACGTTAACACACCTACACAAAGATTTATCTAGCAATTAAGGTAATACCACTAAACATGAGTACGGAGACAGTGAGATAATTCATAATCATTTCTACCAACATAATCGGCATTTATAGAGGAGTGTCAGTTCAGCAGTTCTTTTAGAAAGTCAAATTTGAGAAAGGTCGAAATAGAGCCTTCAGAACTAAACGATGATGTTAATATGGAAAATTAACTGCCGTAGCTGAAAGAAAAGCTTAACGAGAACTTATATTTGCTGGGTTAATAGCAGAGTAGAACCAAATGGGTTTGTACACTAAGACAAAGTAAACTACCCGGAAGAAGCAGCAGTGAGAAGCGAGGAGAGCATCCCAACTGATCCATCACTGACACCCAGTTCCTTTTTCTGTAGCGCAGCTGCTTCAGCCATGTTCCTGAATATTTGATAGAAATAATAGTAAACACCCTGTACAATAAAATTGTGAGATATTAAAACATTGAAACCTAAGTCAGAACATTGCACAAGCAAGTTACCAGAGAGTATATCACGCAGGAATCGAGGATAGTTGGAAAACTTCCATCCTTTTTAAAAGAGATAACAAGCTACTCTACAGACCATCAACATCAAACAATAGGATTTTGGTTTACAGCAATAATCAATTTCCCATGCAGTGGCATATGCTTAAATGTAGAATTCGTTGCTGAGATTAATTTGGACGCACGTTTCAATCATATCCAACGGATTAAAATTAATGCTATCAAAATCAATTGCACCATAGATCTGAAACAAATGGGTGTGAATTCTATTAGTCAATTAGTCAATAACTATACGAGAGAGTTGATGGTTGAAGAAGTAACTAGTTTTTACTTGCCTATACTCTCAAGCCTCCAAACAATCAAACTGAGTGTTTGACAACTCTATAGAGAGAAAGTCAGAAGAATAAGAACTAAAAAAGTATGAATCCTCTGAATCTATGACTGACTCCCCTGTTGGCTTCCCATTACATGATTACATCAGAGTTTGGAACACAATTAAACCGCTATCAATTTTATTTGTTTGGCATTAACCATCAAGGTTTCAAATTTTTATCACAGTCACAATTTTGATCATGATCCTTGACATTGCACAAAATGCAGTCACAAGGTCGCAAAGAGCTCAAAAACATAAAAGTTGCAGCAAATATCAAAGTCAAATAGAGATGTTCAAGACCTTGTTAATCTTGCTGTCATCTTGGTTGTAAACACATGTGTTGACGATAACATCCTCAAAATAAATCGACTTCAATCATTCATAATTTTAATTTACTCACTCGGATTCAACAATCAAATCCAGAACCAGAAAAAAAAAAAAAAAGCAATATTTCAAACACAAACTAAAATGAGCTCACCTGAGATGCAGCGGTACCCACTAGAGATGGCATCAAGCCTCCATACAACCGTTCCCACCCTTCTTCTTTTACAACCTATACATAAACACCATCACAATCACCTTCTCTCTTTCCATCACGACAGCAAAGAAAAAACAAAATTAAATTTAGTTAAAAAATCGTGTGATACTTGCTAACCTTGCACATTCGATCGAGGGCACCTTGGCTACTTGTCTCTCTCTTCGGATCACGCTCGGTTTGTTGACGAGTGTTTACCTACAGATCACGTCAGACAAATTAAATCTTGGGATCCTTACACGACGACCCTGACGAAATTTTTTCAACGAAAAGGTAAAAAAATCCGATTTTTGACACCGTATTCGTACAGTTGAAAGTGGGTACGTGATGAGCTGAGCAATGATCCCGCCTCCAGCTCCGGCCAACCCATTGATCAAAGCGTCCGACATGTTTTTCTTCCTCTCTTCTTTCTTCTTCTTTTTTTTTCTGTTTTCCCCACTGGGGGAAAACGAAAATCTGGGTTTTAGCGTCAAGGGGTTTACACTTTAACTGCGGTCTCTGGGAAGAAGAAGGAAATGCACCCACTCCCTCCTCCTGTTTGCTACTTCTTGTCTGTGTTGTAGTAATGGCGATCTCGCCGTTGGCACATGAAAAATGGTGTTGGATTGGTACCAATCAATGAAAATGAATGTGATGTCCCCCACGACACGATTCGACTCAACTACAAAGTTTCACTTCGGTTGTTGCGTCTGGGAAAGAAAATGTCAAAATTGTGAAATATGCACAGACCATTCTACCCTTCACTCATTTAAACCTATTTATTATTACCGGTATATCCACTCCATCATTACTAGTCTCTTTCGCGCATTTTTTTTTCTTATAGTTTATTTAGTTAACAAAATTACAACTTTTATTATATATATAGAGAGAGTAATTTATATATTATTTCAAAAACTGTTAAATTACCATAAATTAAATTTAATAATTACTTTTTTGATAGTGTAAAAAGCCACGAGTATCATGTGCTTCGTCATAATATCGCTTGGTCATATTTAAAATGATAAAAAATTATGAATAATTGAATTGGAAATTAAATTAAAAATTAAAATCATAAATTTTTAAAAAATAAAACACTTAAATTTATATGAATAGATTAAAAACTAAAATTACACATTCTATAAAATTATAAGAAAAATCATTTTGATCTCATGTTCATTGAAATAACATTCACAATCTAATTAAATTAAAATCATTCCTAAAGTTTGGAATAACATTCGCAATTAATTAAATTAAAATCATTCCTAAAGTTTGGTATACGAATATCCAGAGGCTACTTATGCAGATTTATTAAAACTCAAAAACATCTACTTAAATGTTAAATCAAAAATCATGTAGCATATTCCATGGATTCAAGTCATATGATGTTTATTAACACCTCAAATTAAAGTTATTTGATGACTACTTGAAATACATTAAACCAAAGTTATTTCATTAATACTTAAAATACATTAAATTAAAGTTATTTAACGTGTTTCATTAATCAAATAAAAGCATTCTAAGTTAAACATGCAGGAATCATTTTAAAATAAATGGTATCTCGGGTGAAAATAATTCTTAATACTTACTTTGACAATACAATTAATTATCCTGTTGATACTTAATGCTTAATAAAACTTGTTCATTCATCAATTCCATTTACGTCTACTTTTTATGGATTTTGAACTTTTAAACTTATATTTAGAATATTTATAGATATATTTATAATATAATATATCTAACAAATTATTTATCAACTAACTTTAATATAAGGGTCAAATAAACCTGCAAATATATATTCTTATGTTAGTAAAGGTAAAAATCAAATCAGCTAGAGCATTTAAAGTTATGATCCTAGATCTCTTTAGTTTTTCCACTCCTTTAAACATGGTCTAGCTAAAGGGTAAAAGTCTTATTAGCTAAAGCATTCAAAGTTGTAATTCCTTTCCCTATGCATATGTCGTTTTAAATGCATAGAGTAAGCGAAGGTGCACCAGAACAGGTAATTTGGCAACATTGCTTGCGTAGTTTTATATTAACAATTGGTCTTGTGTATTCTCATTGTGATGTGATCTGTACATGATATCTAGATCCTGAATCTTGCACACAATAAGCAAAGATTGAACGTAGAGTTGATTCAGTGATAGACAAGTTTGCAGAGCGTGGTTTACGATCACTTGTTGTAGTGTGGTTTACGATGACACCAGTCGAAATATCAAACGAAGACGGCGATGGAGACGAAGGCGTTGTTAGACTCGATCTAAGGAGAAGGCGAGTTCCGAGACGGTGTATTTAAAGTGTTGCCACTGTCGCCACCGCTATTAAGTGATATGGTGCAGACCCCGGTGAGGGAGGAGAACTAGCGTTGGAGTGGTGACGACGGGGATGAAGTCGAAAGAGTAAATAGTGGAGGAGCAGATGGAGTCGACGAAGGTCACGAAGAATGTGTTGTCGGTGGAGGGGAGGAGGAGGAGCGGAGGGAGTCATTGGGGTGAAGATGAAGAAGGTGAAGGTAGAAGTGGTGATGGAGTCACGAGAGGATAAAAAGAAAAAAAAAAAAAAACAACGTGACACACAATTACGAGTTACGAGAAAAAGTTCGCATCATATCTAGTTTGCCATTAGCCAAAATCTATCGTCGTTCAATTTTAAAGGCTAAATATAAGAATTTCAAAACTAAGAAGACTAAAAGTCATCAAATTTAAAATAAAAACTAAACCTAAAATCGTGTGATACTAAAGGAAAGACATATTTAACTTTTAAAAATATTCCTCTCAAAAGTTAACAATATAATCAAAATTATAATACTCATTCTTTGTTCTAATTTTTTTTTTCAGGGTTACATGCCTCTTAAATTTTCTCTCTAAAGTTTTATGTATTATTATTTTTTATTTCCAATATCTTATCTTTGTCATTTGACCATTTAACTTATTCAATAATCACCTTATCAATTATAAAAGTGAAATTTATACATTCTCTTTGTAAACAATAGGACATATTAAAAAATACTCATCTAAATTCTTTTTATCATTCAATGTAATACTATCTACTAATGAAAGTTGAAAAATCTTCTACAAAATCATTCATTGATTTATCTCAACAATGCTCTAACATCATGAAAAGACAATTCAACTATCGAAAGTCTTCTGTTTCATTTCAAAAATATTTTTTCTTAATCTTAGAAAAACAAAAATAATAAATTAAAAATAACACGTGAAAACATTGTTAACAAAATCATGAAGATGAAATTTTGATGATACCCAAATCAAGTAAAGATTTATCAAGATTTATGAAGATCCTTTCAAGACTTATTTTTGTTATGAAAAGCTTTTGTAATAATTGTAGTTTAATTTTTTAGGACTCAGATTTGTAGTAGGTTTTGATTCTTGTACCTTTATATTTTGTATTTGTTGTTTAGAATAAAAACTTCCCGGTTTTAATCGATTAAAATCGCTACAGAAGCAAAAACCCAATCAGTTTTGGAATAATCGATTAAAGCAAGTTTTAATCGATTAATCCTGAGAATAATCGATTAATTAATCGATTAATCCTGAGAATAATCGATTAATTAATCGATTAATCCTGAGAATAATCGATTAATACTAGCCGTTGGAGGTTTCTGATTTGAAAAACTAGTCGTTGTACTTATTTTAATCGATTAACACTAATATTAATCGATTAAATGCGTTAAATGGTCAGTTTCGTAGAATGGAAGAGTTTTTGCTTGAGTCTATTTATAGGCTCTCTTTATCCAACAGCAACTCTTCCCTTGCCCTAAAACACTCAGAACTCTTTGAGAAGTGTGTGTTCTTGTTCGGCTTGTGAAACTCTTGTCTGTGGAGCTGGTGAAGTGCTACTGCGGTGATAGAGGAAATAGCCAGTTTATCCTTGGTGCGTCTAAGGAGGTGTGTGGAAGAGGATCATCCTTCGTGAAGTATTCGGAGGAGGTGTTTCATCCTTCATGAAGTATTCGGAAGATGTGTCTCATCCTTTGTGAAGATTCAAAGGAGGTGCAGGTTCATCTCTTGTGGTCTCAAGAGAGGTGGTTTCTAAACTTTTACAAATTATTTTTCTTTGTGATTATTATTTGTAATTGTTTTGTGATAGTGGACTGTTTATCTTGATTTGAGATAAGCGACTCGACCTAGGATTGGTAAGATCCGAACAAAATTAAAAGACACGTTTAAATTAAAAACCCTCTTAATTTGTTATTCCATCTTAACAATTCCACTGCAACCGATTCTAACAAGTATTTTTTTTTTTTTACTTTCTGCATATTAAGAAACGAGGTGATTTTTATACTTTACTCAACGACATAAAATAATCCTTTAATTTTCAATTTTTTTATTAATTCGTCAATGGACCGTTTTATTTCTAAACATTTTTTTTATGTTGAGCAAGCAGCAAGTGGATAAGGAAGGATGGATTAAAAGTTAAAAGGAAAATTATATAAACAAGGAAAATGTTACTTTAACAACAGATATTTGACAACGATTTGCCAACGACACGTGTTGGTGTCTCATTTGTTGTTTTTAATGAATTTTTTAAATAGTTTAATTTTGTTATGGAGGGCATATTTGGAAACAAAAATGCTGAAAATGGATTGGCGNCTTTCAGAAAGTGAAATTGTTTTCACTTCGAACCTTCGAAACTCTTTCACTAGTTTTTCGTTCTCCAAAACCTGTCATTCCACCATCCAAGTGTTGCTTTGGTCTCGTGTGTGACGGTCCGCCATTGAAGAGTTGGAGGAAGAGGGACTTTGTGATTTATGTGCCCGTGTAATCGATTACAGACAGGTTGTAATCGATTACCAGTGCCTGTGTACCAAAAGTCCAACGCT
>NC_028353.1:10263389-10269399 GCF_000741045.1 Vigna radiata var. radiata
TGTACCAAAAGTCTAACGCTGCTCCCTGGCTCTGGTAGAGGGAGCTCCCCAGTGTGTTGTGTGTACTGACTTTGTTAAAATTTAAGTTAAAATTTAAGCAAAACCTAAAATGGAGAGAGATACGTGCTTTGAAGGAGAAAGTTTAATTAAAATGATTGAGAGTGTTTTCGGAATAACATAAAGTCACCTTTTTCACATCAGTTTTTTAATTAAAAAATAAATTAAAGTGAGCCAATAGAATGCCGACATATGGCGTTGGCAAATTGTTGTCAAAAATTGGTTGTCGACCTATCGCGATCCTATAAACAATATCATATTTCACAAAAATTATGTTCTGGTTCTTTTCCGAGTACTGAAAGTTGTAGCTATTGAGAAGCGCACAGAGAAGAAAGAAAGATGGCGTCATCGCGTCCACCACCGTCGAAATCAGTGGATCTAGACCTCACCATCGTGGCGGCGAAGCACCTCAAGAACGTCAACTGGAAGAACGGTGATCTGAAGCCCTACGTCGTTTTCTGGGTGGACCCCGAGCGGCGTCTGGCCACCAAATCCGACGACTCCGGCAACACCTCCCCGGTCTGGAACGAGCGCTTCGCCCTACCCCTCTCTCTCCCCCTCCACGACTCCTTCCTCACCCTGGAGATCTTCCACTCCAAACCCTCTGACACCCTCAAACCCCTCGTCGCCACTCTCCGCCTCCCTCTCAAGGACCTTCACGACCTCCAGGACTCCACGCGCCTCCGCAAGTTCCCCCTTTCCCGCCCCTCCGGCCGCCCCCACGGCAAGATCCACCTAAAGCTTGGCCTCCTTGGCCGCCCCCAATTCCAATCCCTCGACTATCTCAACCCTAACCCTAACCCCACCCCCAATCCCAGCCCCAACCATAACCCTAATTTCGTCTTCTACAGGGGATATTCCCATTCCCATTCCCCTTCTCCACCACCATCTCCATACCCCTCGTACCCCTCTTACCCCGATTCTTATAGTTCTTCTTACTACCCTGGTTACTATTCTGGTGCTCTTCCTCCTCCTCCTCCGAGACCCTTCATCGACCGTTACGCTGGGCCCAGCGGTCCTTCTGCTCCGCTTGATTATTCCACCTCCTACGATCCCAAGCCCAGGCCTTCCAAAATGGGTCTAGGCGCTGGCCTCGCTGTCGGCGCTGTTGCTGGAGCTCTCGGTGGGCTTGCTCTCGAGGAGGGGCTTAAATACGAGGAAGACAAAATCGCGGATAGGGTCGAGAACGACGTCGCTGCTAGTATTGCGCGCGACGATTACAGCGATTATCGAGTGGATTACTGAACCAAACAACTCCTACTGGCTTGTGTTATCGTAAGGTTTCAAAATTCATAAGCTATCTCCGTTTGGACTCGCTCTAATGCTATTCCAGTATATATAATAGATATATATAACTATTACATCTCTATGTATATAGTTTGACTGGGTGTTGGATTGATGAATGCATCGGTGATGTTTTACTTGCTGTTTGTCGTGATTTGCTAATGTTCTTGCGGCTTTTTATATTTGAAGTGAAATAAAGCTGATTTCGTCTGATGATAGCAACGGGTTTCTTTCGTTTTCATTCAGATATTCGGCGTAGTTCTGTGTTAATTACGAATTTTGCGTTGTGGGTAGCGGATAGGCTTGGAAAGTACTAATATGTTTATTTTTGTCACTGAATTGGTGAATTTGTAATTTTCTTATGTCTCTGTGGTTATCTGGATTCGAATAGGTGTGTAGGATTATGTTGCTTTGTTTGTTATATATTTGTTGTTTTATGTTTTGATCGTATCTTCTATTACAACTTGCAAGCATTGTCATCGGGGAAGTAAAACAACATGCTCTTTTTTGAGGTTTGTACTAAGTTGAATGGTATATAGAGTAATACGTGATGGTTTTTAACCCTGTAATGTCTCATTTCACCAACTCAGTTAGTTGCTTCCTTCTGGCCTTCTTTGGATTGAATTTACAAGATAATGAAATTTAGTTTATGAGAAGGATTTACTTTTTTTTCTCCTTTTTATTTCTGTAAGTGCGTGTAGAAACTACTTATCCAAACGTGGCCTTACTCATCATAAACCTAGAAGTGGATTATCTGGGGTTGATGAGCAAATTGTCCCACTACAGAATATCTTTGTTTAGTGCTATTGGATCAATCATTAGGACCGTGTAAGGGTTGTCAGGATGTACTTATGTTCACCTTATCATTTTTTAAGAAAATTAATAACCTTTTACGAGAATACTTATGTTCACCTTAGAAACCAGGCTAGAGACTCGTAGAGGGGAAAGAAAAAATACAAGAGAAACTGTAGAGAGGGGAAAGAAAAAACTAGAAAGAAATGTGTGCTCGTCAGAAAAATAACACGGAGTGAAAGTTGTGCCCTTTTTTATGTATATAATATTTTATATTACTATAGATGACTAAAAATATATAAAACATCACACACTTCTATTCAGCAGGAAATCGTAGCTGTTGTGATTGATAGTGATGAAGATAGTATTCAAGGAATGTTGTTAATTGTTCACTAATTTTTAGTTATAAAATATTTCCTCCATTTTGTTTTAATTATTTGTAAGTTTTTTCCCCACGAGAAAAAAGTTGTTTCTAGACAAGTGGAAAGGGAAGAAGATGATTCTGGAACAGGGTTTTTCTTTTTGTGGAAAGTGAAAATAATGGACAATAGTCCCTCAACATATACAAATGCTACCCTGATTTCAGAGTTCACATATGAAAAACGGTTAGCTTGACACTCCTTTAAAAAAAAATCATTTGACACTCTTTTTAATAATATATATATAATTTTAAGTTAAAAAAATAATATAATTATAATTAAAACATTAATATTTGATAGTGTCAAATGGATGAAATTTGTCCTTTTGCAATTTTAAACTATCACTGCTCATGAATGTGTGAATAACCCAACAGCTTTTATCGTAAGTCATGTCCTCCATGTCGCAAAACTAAATAATTTTGGACTTAATAATTACTAGTTCAATCTAGATATGTGGCTTACCATGGGCTGTCATAACTTTCAACGACATGGGTCAGGGTTAGCTCACATTACTAGTAGCTAGCCTGGTTGAACCGACCACAGGAATGAGGTAAGGTTCCTTAACCTTAACCTTGTATACCCATGCCTCATTTTTTATGATTCATAGGTAATTTGGTAACCACCAAAAAGGAACTCAAAATGAATGGTAAAGGTGAGAATTGATTGAATTTTAAAGCATTCAAATCCGCTTATAGATTAATTGGATTTAATATCTAAATTCATATTTTTTTTAGTTTAAAGGTTGAATATCTAAACTGTGTAGGGACAATCATGTAATAATATGTAAAGGGCAAGTTGTCAACCAAATTTAAAAAATCATGTTTTCTAAAGTTTAATGCTAGTAAAGGAACTGTTAAAGCTAAGATGTTCTTTTAAATTTTGTACTAGTTTTATTATAATCTATAATTACCCAAATCATGAAGTATAGTAATTTGTTCTCATAAAATGGGTTATTCTTTATAATCATGGTGATAATTTAATATCACTATTACTTCATGAACATGATTACAACTGAATGAGAATTTGGATAGTTTTATTAGAGGATAGGTTCTGTTACTTCAAAATCGTCTTCATTGATCTGCATCTTTCCAAAACCTGTAAAAGGATCACACTTTTATTTCCTTAGCCTAATTATACTAAAAAAAGGAAATAATATAAGTGAAAGAGAGTTTAGTATGTAAAAAGTCGTGTTTCTAATATTTTTTTTCTTATTTGTTTGTTTAGGAACGTTAATGTTATGTGTATAAGATATTTTAACTGTAGGATTTGATTAAAACATAAAAAAAGTAAAAAGAAGAGCACCGACTTGGAGGTGGTGGAGGCTCATGCTTAGGATTGGGCCCTGTGCCTGGATAATCGACTACTTCGTAGTGGCTACTTAGGTCCACTGTTAAAATTCACATAAAATATGCAAATAATAACAATTATGTTAGTCAAATATATAATATAAATAAAAAATTTAAATATAAAATAAAACAAGTCAAAATATATTTATACATATAATTCAACATATCTCATTCTATCCTTTTTTTTAATCAACAATACCATTTTTCCTAAATTGATCTATTACCTGGATCAACATGTGCTATCTAATCAATATATAATCATTAAAGAAATACACTCATATATAGTATTAATGAAAAAGATTTTATTGCATACAATTTTTTAAAATAAAAACTAAATTGAGAAGTATATAAAAAATTGAGTTTTTTCTATAAAAAATGAAGATGAATCACATAATCTAATCTAAATTATTATAATTAAAAAATAATAATTTTATACTAATATTTAGTTTAACTTACAATGGCATCAAAACATCATAAATAGTGGTATTTAATTTGGAATAGATAGGTGAATTCGACCGATATTCACTTACAATACACAACATTAGTGATTCAAATCGATACACGATCCTAACAAAAAAAAAAAAAACGTTGTTAGGATTGTTGAATAAAATAGTAAAATTGATGTTACACCCTTGAAAACATTTTTTATTAAATCGACTCTTGTATATGGGAGAAAAAAATATTAAAAAATTATCTTTAAAAAATAAAATTTGATATATATATATATATATATATATATATATATATATATATATATATATATAATACTTTTGTGAAAAGTAATTATCTATAATCTGTATTACGATTCTACGATTCACTATTTTATGAGTTATTCACTACACTAACTATAATTTCGATATTTTAATTACTTTTACGATTGTGTTTTTATTAGTTCAAAAACAAAAAAAACAGTATATTTTCATTGCAAAAATAAAATAAAAGTACTTTAAAAAAAAGTGTTATGTTTTCACTCATTTATGCAAAGAACTACATAAAAAAAAATTACCTTTGGGGTTGTGGAATGCAGAAGACATGACTGCAGATGTGAGCAAAAGGAAAAGCAAGCACACGCGTGTCCCGAAAGCCATCATTCTCAAACTATAAAAACTCAATTTTTTGTTGTGTTACTGAATGAACTACTAAACTATTGTACATATATAGACCATAAAATCACTTACTGCATTTATTACTTTCTTTTGTGCCATCAATGCTCTAATCACTTTTCAGCAATTTATTAATGAAGCTTTGACCTTTTCATTTGTAACCGTTCTCAGCACATTGTTTTTACATTTGGTACACAAAACAAGAACAAAAATCTTGCTATTCAGGTTAAGGAATTAATCTTTTATTAAAATCGTACTGGAATGTTTTAAAAAATCATCTTTAAAAAATGTTAAAATTAACAAAAAAAATGCAAAATTTTTTGTTATCCCGTAAGAAAAACTTTGTATTCCAACTTGTTCACCTGTTCCAGCCCAGCCACATTTATGATTTTTGAAAGTTTTTAAAAGCTACTAAATTATTTTCTATTTTAAATTTATTGAATATATATTAATGCTATAAACAATTTTTTTATCATTTAAACTGATATATAGTTTTTAAAATAACAATTGTAAAAATTAATTTCTCATAACCCAAAGAATCAAGGAATTAAGAACTAAATCTTCTAATTTTGTAAAATCAAATAATTTTAAAAAATGTTACGATGAAATTAACTAAAATAGGGATGAGAATAGTACGGAGCCCGTTGGGCCGAAGAAAGATGGAATTTTTTGCTAAGGAAATGTTGAAACCAAAAATCAGAAGGGTGTTTCATCCTACACTTCCAAAGGTTTCATCCTGCACTTTCAACTTTTTCAAAAATTTACTTTTAACTTTAATAAATATCTTTTTTACTTTTCACTTTCTATTTAAAGTAAGGTGTTTCATCCTCCTGCACCTCCAACACCTAATCTTGCATTTCTAACTTTTTCAAAACTTTATTTTTTAACTTTAATAAATATATTTTTTACTTTTATTCTTTCTATTTAGAATAATCCTACATTTTTTAACTCTGTATCCTTTTTAAAAAATTTCAAAACTGTCTTTTATTTATATTTTAATAACTCTTTA